>NW_003302552.1:11444513-11490612 GCF_000004255.2 Arabidopsis lyrata subsp. lyrata
ATTTGAGGTGTGCCCCTAGGCGATTTGGGCTCGGGGACACGGGCAAAGTTGGCTCGGGAACACAGGCGAAGTTGGCTCGGGAACACGGGTGAAGTTGCCTCGGGCTTGTACCCGAGGTGAAACCGGCTCGGGTGTAATGATAGTATAACTTGTACCCGAGGTGGCCGAGCTGCATCTCGTGGTGATGAACGTGTCCCCGAGGCAAGACTAAGAGTGCTCTGGGCCGGTGTGAATATCTCCTGAGGCGATTAGGAAGTCTCCGAAGCAACGGAGTAGAGAGAACATATGCCGAGTTGTTTCTCCTATCGATGTTTGGCTCGGTCTCAAGATATGGGTGAAATCCGACCCCAACAATATTGCTAACATTTTACTTTATTGAGATAACGAAAATTTGAGTTCACATCTTGTCAACAAAAATTAACTTTAAAAAACTTGGAATTTGAAGCTAACAACTAGTCTAAAATGTGTAGTTGATCAACAATCATTCTTGCTTTTAGTTGTGTGTAGGAGAGTTTGGGACAATACGCGCACAAATATCCTTGAGGAGAGGAGGGAAAAACGGATTCAACGGAAACATATGGGGCCAACAGTTGGCATCTAAGGCCGAAAACGCCTTGCAACATGCGCCTTCAATATTTTCAAATTTGCCTGAGAAAATTGATTTAGAGATTTCGAGCACACATCCTTCAACGTTGAAGAGAGACGACCAACATTTTACTAGATCAATGGGTAAGCCAGGTGGGAAAAGTCCTGGAAATGTCGGCTGCTTTTGCATTTCAGCTACTCCTTGAGTGAAAGAAATGGTACCACAAAGGGAAACCATTAACAAGATTGATACAACAGCTTTGCTTCCCATCTTTCTTGTTAATCCTTTTCTTCCTTTCCTTTGTTCTGGATTTGCTTTTGATTTTAGACTTAGATTCTTGGGATGGTTTAAGATATGGAAGAAACTTAGAATTTATAGGATCAGGAAACAAGAATTTATTTAATAAATCGAAAAGTAACATATCAGTTTAAAATTTTGTTTCAAAATGTAACTCATGTTTAGGTTCACCGTATTAAAATTTTCTTACATTAAGTTAAGTTGACTAATGTAAATGTAGTGTGTTAATATTTCAAGTTATGAAACAGAAGATGAGAAAGTTATAATTTTCTTTTGACTCACTTATTTTTTTGTGACTTCAAATTAGTTTCTTTATGATTACGAACTTGACGATTGATTTTAGTCTCAACCCCATTGAAAGTAGCTAGCTAAACCAGGTTCAAGATCGTATGGCGGGATAGGTAAAATTACAACTGCAAAATTGATTATCACATGGTATGTCCATTTTATGGAGACAATGGAGTCAAATCATAATTAAAGATACAAAAACTTCCTCGTCCAATACAAATGTTAGGCTAATTTCATTTTCTTACAATCATCTTTGTTTGTGTTCCATGTACACTCCAGCTTCCCATTTGTTTGTCTTAAGATAGATATTTGTAAGAAAATGAAATTAGCCTAACATTTGTAAGAAAAATGAAACATGATTTGTATGGCTTTAGCTTCCATTTGTTTGTCTTAAGATAGATAATTTTTAAAAAAATGAAATTAGCCTAACATTTGTAAGAAAAATGAAACTTATGATTTGTATGACTTTAGCTTCCATTTGTTTGTCTTCAGGTAGATAATTTTAAGAAAATGAAATTAGCCTAACGTTAACATTTGTAAGAAAAATTATGATTTGTATGTCTTAAGATTTCATTTGTATGAAAATTTAGCCTAACATTTGTAACACAAACAAAAACATGATTTGTATTTAAGAAAATGATATTAGCCTACACACGTAGATAACTGACATGTCTAGGCAGATTTGGCTCGTATGAAGTAGAAAGAGTAGCAACTTGGTATCATTCATAACTTAGTTTTGTTGTCAATGAAACAACAAGAAAGATTTAGAGATCGATAGATACGAATGTTTACAAATGTGGTTGCTCGATAGATGTATATAGAAAATTAGAATCATGCTAATGCCCTAAACGGCGAATTTCACATAAGTAACAAGCTTTAGATAATGCATAGGTTCTTAAGCGATTTTTTGGTTAGATTATCTAATCACTGGTGCTTTAGTTAGAAGCAGATACCAAAGACATGAAGAAACTTGTGAAGAGATCAAGAGAACAATGAGTCAGTATGTGAAGGCAAAGAAGACGAAGCATAATCGTCCACAAGACTCAAAGACTCTCAAGTCACGTGACTTGTATACATGGTCAAACGCAAAACAATAATATGCTGCAGATCTTCTGGCCTAACTTTCTGGACTAACCTTGTTTTGGCTGCTTGGAACCCCCTTGCACTGAGTCAAACAATGTCGAGAAGAAACTTGCCAATTCGATAAACTAGTCTATGATGACTCACAGCTCCTAACTCTTTTTTATGGCACATCAAACTCTATAACTAACTCCCCAATTCCAAATAACCTCAAAACTGGTTTGAAGTTTTTCTGAGTCTCAAAATTTAACCTAACAAGTTGACAAAAGAGAAGTATCAGCTATCACCACCTGCATGCTTCGGCTTGGTGTCTGGTGGATTGTGTTTTCCAGCTTTTGTTATGTCAAGGATCACCACCCGCCCGTCTACCAACTGTGATCCATATAACAAGACTTCATGAAGACTAGGCATTAGCAACATAACCAGTTCAAAGATTTCAAGAAAATAGTTCCTTTTTCTGAAATATCTTGTTCTAATTCTCCACCAGGTGATTCACAAGTATCTATCAAATCTATTTCTACCTAATGGGAGAAAGCTATAAGTTTGAAAGAACAATATTGTGAAAGGGTTTATACGAAAATCAAGACTTATCTGAGATAAGGAACTTACAGCAAGTGAATTCTAAAATGGAAAAAGAAAGTAATACCCGGCCGTTGAGTTCTAATAAAGCTTTCCCGGCTTCTTCTTTAGAAGAGAATGTGACATAAGCAATCCCTTTTGGTCTGCATCTGATTTTATCCATTATAACATCCACTGAAGCAACCCAAACGATGAAGAAGACTATCAGAAGAAGTTTGTTACACTAAACATGTCTGCATTAGAATGGACCAATGTACACTTACAACCTTATATACAAGTATAGACTCTAATTATCCTCAAACTAACTAACTGGAACTAATCAAGGAATGATAAATAACTCTGATAAAAGACAGAGATTTGTAGAACTAATTTGCTGTTGAGATTAGAGACTGACCTCTGAGAACTTGACCATATTGAGAAAATGCTTGGGTTAATGTTTCTTCTGTGCTTGAGAAAGATATGCCTGCAACAAAAGTTTTCAGTTTAGTAACAGTAGTAACACAAGACACAGATCAAACAAAGAAATAATAATGCTTTTTACATCTAAAGTTTGAAACTTTTAGATTGGTAAGACACTATGTGGTACTTAAGGAGCAAATTCACACATACCCTTGTTGTTTCTATCAAAAACTCATCCCTAAGAACTGCTAAAATCACACCAAACAGACACAATAATAGCTTATTCTCATCAAATTGGCACTGTCAAAGTCACAACCTTTAAGACCTCAGAAAGCAATTGAGGACATACCCAATTCAAAGAATTAGAAATCAAGAAATGGGTAATTAGATTCGTGAAAGATGGATTAAGAATCAGAAAAGTCGAGACCTAATCGCAGACAACAACAGAGGAAGAGAGAGAGAGAAAAGAGAGACCTTTAACGAAAAGCGTAGAGGAGAAGGATCTGGAGAAGAGGAGAGGAGTGTAGGAGCGATAGAGGAAATGGTTTAGCATTTCTCTTGGAAGCTGTGGCTGTTACCGCCGGTGAAATCACACTCTCAACAACGGTGAGAGATTAGTCTCGATGTTCTTCTGGGTTTCTCACCAATTCTTCCGTTCTTTTCCCAATAATAAACAAAAATTTAAGTCCACGTCAGCAACGGTAAAAAAAAAAAAAATCATCTCTCCCAATTTTACCTGAGAGGGTGAGATTTATTAGTGTCGATCGTTTTATTTGATTTCTTTGATTGCTTTTTAGATTTAAAATGTCAAATTGATTGCCTTTCTAGGGTTGGTGTTTTACTTTCGTTTTCAAAGTTGTGGAATTGGTAAAAGGATTTATCCAATTTCACAGTATGACTCTTGGCTCCTACGGTGTAGTTAAAGACACTCATCAGGATAACACTTCGATAATTTCTGCATCTAATTCTCTATGTGGTGTTTCAGATAATAACATTCGATAACTATGGTATTTCGGGTCATTGCAATCACCCTTGGAGTATTGTACGTCAGGCTTTTTTCAATCCCTTAAGTCATAAAACCGCAAAATCATTCCTCATCACTTTGTTGTACATGCAGAAAGTTCTTGCAGACTAATTCAGGAAGAAATATCAAATCTTGGGAACTCTTAAGTCTTACCTTTTTTTTTCTTGGAACTTAAGAGTATCTGAAAGCTCCTATTGATTGTAAAATGGATTTAGCTAAAAAGAATACACGGTTTTGTACATCTATCAGGTAAGCCTTAATATCTTCCGCAAGTACTGTGGACCTGTCGACATTTGGCTGTCAATTTTATCCGGCAAAAAACATCCGAGTAAGGTAATCATCATAAACGAACAGCCTTGGAAAAGCTTCAAAGCAATGGCACAACATTTAAGCCAGTGGGTTTGGTATGTCTCCTTCACCAAATATAATATATGTTCTTACCAGTGGGTTTGACATTGATGAATCACAATATTTTTGTTTATTTGCGATTGTGTAGGTTTAGGAAGCTTTTTGTTTTGCTTTCAAGCTATACATATGCGAATACACTTAATAGAATCAACCCTTGAATCAAACGAGCTCTTGTCGAGGCAAAGGAGGAACAGTTCTGTAAAAACTAGTATTCTCTCGGAAACAATCAAAGAGATAAGGTACCTCTTCAACAAGATCCCCAGCAATTCCTCTAACAAGTTCACAAAAGTTATTATCTGTGAACGAATTGCTTATCCAGAAACTGATGTCCTAGTAACAAGGAGGATACTGCAAAACAAGATTTTGTTTGCCATGGTTAAAACATACAAGACAGATAGGTCTTGAACTAGGATTCATTAGTCTTCGAGACATAGACATGAAGATGGAAAGAAACGTTTTTACCTTTGAATATTGCTTGAATTTCACTCCTAGCTCTCCTTTTCCAAACTGCAAAATACATTAATGTAAGAAAAAGTAGTAAAAATTTAGACGTTAATCTCATCATCCTAAATATTTGAAGTAATCACCTGGGACGTGAATCGTTCATCGGACGACCAGAAAAGTCTTATATCAGGGCTGTCAAACAAAACCATAGCAAGTCTCTCCAGTCCAAGTCCAAATGCACAAGCAACATTAGTTTATAATCCTCCACTTTGTTTCAAAATATCTTGCTCGGTCACCCCAAACCCGTTTGTGTTAATTTCTAGCCAAATCCCTCGAGACATTTCTATAAATCCTCAGCGGCATACAAAGTGGAATCCTAGCCGTTATAAGAAAGACATGATGTCGAGCAAAGCAGCCGAAGTAAAAAAACACAGGGGACCGAACACTTGATGGAAAACCGGAGAATGAGTAGAATCAACACATTAAACATCCCCGGTAACAAGGAAACGAGTACTAGGACCTTCCCTGAACAGCTCAACTTGGTGAGCACTTGTATGGCATCGTCTACATAGTTATGCGTCATTAGGACTTGTGCTTACATGATCAGCAGGGACAAGCACATGATCAAAGTTGTGGTACCAATATCACTTATCTTAAACCTCGCATATTACAGAGATTCTAGCTAGGAGCCGGTGTTTAGACTTTAAAAACTGTGAAGATTTATTTTTGAAATTTTCTCTAATCAAGTTTTATTGTTTAGATAGTCATAAAAGTGTTCATAAAATTTGTAAGTCCAACTCATTCATCTTGTTCCTACCATGAGTATTTTTTTAAAACCAACAAAATGTGACTAATTATTTTTGTAAAAATCACAGCTGATTTTGTTAAAACCCACAATTTCTAAGAGTCAATAATTTACAATCAAAGTCTCAACCAATCACCATGTAGTTTGTTGATATGAATCAAATTAACATAAAGCAAATATTTGATCATTAAATGGAATTAGAAACGAAATTTTGGCATAAAGAAACTCTTCCAAACATTGAAACGTAATTTAACAACTACATCGCAAAACAATATTAAAAAGTTGTTACATTACGTAATGATAAAAGGTAGATAAGGTAAGCAATATGATCTACAATACGAAAATTCGCATTCGCATTTTGAAAAGTGAGCTGGAGCACAAAAGGGAACCGTACTCCTTCTCGATCGATCAACTAATGCAACTTTTATGGCAGGGATCTGCAAGAACATTATAACAACAAAAAAGTTTAAAACCCTAAAACACAAAACACACCTCAAAAATGGACAAACAATTTTGTTTTTCATAGAATAACCTTATCGAATGTTAAGCAATATCTTTGCAATACGAAATGCATAGAAAGCATTCGAGACAGCGAGTTTGATCTCATCTTCCGTTAGTTCGAAACTACTACCCCAAGGTTTAGAGATACTACTGACTTGTGGTATCCTCATATACACGAACTCATCACGCAAGAGCTGAGTATCGCATTTATAGGAGGTCCACACGGCCCTTCCAACTTCAAGAACGTTCTTACACACATAGCCATAATCCTTCTTGAGGCTAGCAATTGTGTCTTTTATTCCAAACCCCGCGAAAGTAAAAGCCGGCAGGATTAGGAAGTTGTAGAGAGATTCAGGCACGTCATGGAGGGAATGAAGCCAGATTATAAGACACTGTGTTGAGTCATATAGCTGGAGGATAGCAGCGTTTGAGGGTTTTCCAGATGTTGACGATGGTTCTGGTGCCACACGAAACGTTATCATGTCTAGACCAATCAACCTATTATGGTTTGAGGTGTTTGACAGCAGGGCTTGTATGCCTTCATTTATTTCTTCTTCCGTTGTAGCTATTGTCGTGTCGATTTTAACATGGCCCAAATTCACGACCATCTCAGACATGATGAGGATACTACTGGAAAATGTTGAACATGGAAATGTAATAAAGAGCATGCACGTCTATTTAACTTAGAGAAACAATTACGATGACTGTGGGAAACGTGAAAGTGACTTTCTTGGATACGTGAAGATGAACATGCACAATGTCTTGGAAATATATTATACTTAATGAATATTTGACCCTTTTTGGCAGGTTATGGGCAGTGTAATTGAATGTTAAAATAAATACGAATTAAAATTACATAATTATCAAGAAGTGAAGAGTTATAAGATAAACGGTTGGGATTTCATTAATTGATTCTTTCGTCAGCTTTAGCAAAAGAAAAGTGTTCTCTTACTCTCTCTTATTCAACTTGTACAACTAAAGTACATAGATCACAAACATATGCATACATGTCATGAATGCACAAGTTTATTCTTCATTATTCTGGTAAGGGTAATCGCCCACCGTTGGTAGGAGGAATACGAATTGGTATTTCATATACTACTAATACAGAGCAACTCATGTTACATTCTCTATTCCGTGGCTTTGCCTTTGCGTCGGTTGTTGCCACCACAGCTTGTCTCCAGTACATAACAGACCATAGAGTCAACGTCATCTCCAAAAATGCTATAAGCTTCCATGGCCTGCGTGTAGCTAAATCCCATCGACAATACCATCTCGATACTGCTACTCAGCACAGTCTTTTCTTTTTTTACTGCCTCCTCTGGTTTCGAATCACTCCCTGAAGGTCCTGCTTCAAAATTTACAAAGTCTCAAAACGCTTCGTCTCAAGTATATCCTAAGTGATCAGATTCAAAAGAAAATTACTTACTAGCTCCAGAAGATGATGTCTCAGCATTCGAGGTGGATGATTCCTTTGGACCAATTCGTGGCTTAGACCATTCCATAAGATACTCAGCACGGGAAGCATCCATTACCGCCCGCTCTATTTCCTTTTCCGTAAGCTCAAGGTCAGAGTAAAATCTCCCTTCTGCTAAGAGCGCCTGGAACAAAGACAGATACGTTAGCAGTCACACACTCAAGACAGATTGGTGAATCTGTTTATGGATGGATACGGGCTATTTACATTATCAATCTGATGTTCTTGCTGAGCCTTTATAGCAGCTTTCACCTGTTCCTTGTCCACATGTCTCTGGATTCAAAACAAGAAAAATGATGTCAAAAATCAAAGATCCGCTGTTTTTCAAATTTGAGTTATGCTTGATAGCTTAACTATGCTTACCCCACTAAGGCTACTAAATCCAAGTCCGGCACCAACTGTCAACCGATGTGGATCCACCAAAGAATTATAATGATTCCCGTGGTGGTAACTCAGTCTTATGGGAGGTGTATCCGTGCTGTAGTTTCCTTGAAATATGTTGATAGGCTCTGTAAAAAATAACAATACATTTTGTTGCATAAATTTCTTGTTACACTAAAGAACATTAAGAGCTTACATAATGTGAATCTAAGTTGCACCTGTGCTATATGAGTAAATGTGGATTGGCCTATTATACATTTCTGCTAAAGCTTGGATCTCTACGTTGTTTCCATAGACCTATCACCATTGTATCAAGGAAGCGTCAAAAGAGATTGTTGGAGCCGAAAGTTAACATAGTGAAGACATGGATAAGAGGAAAGCACCTTATCTCTTCTTTTCCTTTTCAAGTAAGAAGTAAAACCTTCGGTTATGAACTGAGAAAAGTGATCCCTCTCTTGTTCCTAAACAATTCATTGTGAAACCAGTAAGTTCTGTGGAGTGCTACCATCAACACTAAAAACACTAATTCTGTGCTCCGTCCAAAACAATGTACATGCAAAAAAATGATTAGATTCACAATACCGAACTTTAAAAGGTATATCATTATCGCATACTAGTACATGCTGTTGTTTCTCTCTTTGTTTCACTCCACTTACCTAAGATTGATGCTGTCTTGAACCCCACCACATAGTCATATAAATTAGCCATCAAATGGTAAGATTTATGCTTTTAACTGTTATTCCTTTCTTGGTGGATGGTTGACTAGAAACTAAGAATGCAACACAGTCTACCAAACAAGGTGAGCAGCCTATCCAAAAAAGTAAATTTTTTCGTTGTTTCAATATATCTTTCCTGGGTGCTGTTCTCAAATGCAAGTCAGCTCGCTAATCTAACTCATGTGCTGGTCTCAAATGCTAAAACTTCGTCAAAACAACCTATTTCAGAAAGAAAAGAAAAATTACCATGTAATCCATGCACATTTGTCTAGCCAAGTCATATGCCTCTGAGTCCCCATATACTTGATCTGCAACAGCCCGAAAAAGACAATTTCCATCTTCCAACATCCGCCTAATTTCAAAGCCTTTCGAATCTCTAATCTCTGCTTCAAACTGGTGTTCTCTTTCCTGTGAGGGAGGAATTATATAATTTATTGAAAATAAATCCATATAAAACAAGCCTAAGAATCCAAGCAGTCAAAACATCTTTTATTTCAGAAAACAAACTTACCAAGCCAGAGCCAGGATGAGAGGGCACATAGCATGGCATATGCTCATCAGAACTGTTATAGCCCTCGTTCTCACTGTGTGATCTTGGAGAAGAAGGATGCGATCCAGTTGGCGAACTCCTACTGGAAACAAGAGAGCGAGGCCCAGAACCTCTTCGTGTTGGTCCAATTCGTAAAGCGTCAAAACTTCCCAAGACCGATCTGTTATTCCCAGGATTGACAGTCGAAGAAGGTTTTGGTGGTGGAGCTGGTACGGGTGGTGAATCAGGGTTACTGCCACCACTAACTGGAGAATCACAATCTATACCTTCACTTTCAACATGAACATTTTCTGAAACTACCAATCCTTCATCATCTTCTCTATCCACAGGTTCACTAATGTCCACAGCTACATTCTTAGCATCAGAACACTCTGCTTTTTCAACTACAGTAACCTCTTCTTGTTTCTCATCCGTAATTTCTTCATCTATAGTAACAGGAGGAACCTGAATAGTATTGTTTATCTGTGGTTCTGTTCCCGAGGAAGAAGGGCGGCTCGAGTTGGAAGAACTTCCTGATGAACCTCGTTGAACCAAAAACCGAGTCATGCTACTTCTTAAGTATTTTTACTAATCAAATGTGAAAGATTAGAGATTATCCCAAGGTTTGTCCCTGGTTCTTGCTTTAGGACTACGATAACAATCCCTTGAGAGAGGGATTCCTTCCAACCGTTCTCCACCTCGCAGCAAAACGTTCTCTGCATTCCCCTACCAATCATCAAGATTCCAAAGTTTTCTTGGAATTTAGATCCGAAACATTCCCCAAAAACACCACCTTTACAATCTCTACTTAACCATAAAGAACCAATACCGAAACACACATGAAAACTGACACAAGTTGCAGTAGTTAAGCTCAAATTCCCCTCTTTCCCCGATATTTTCTTGGAACGATATAGGAGCAAGCTATAAACATGACCACACAACACAAAAACCAATCAAATTGACCACACAACACAAACACAACAACGGTCTCTGCATTTCGCTAGCAATCATCTAGTGTCTTGCAAATTAGAAACGAAACATACCCCAAAGACACCAAATTTACGATCTCTACTTAACCGTTGCGAATCAATATCCAAACAAACATGAAAACTGATACAAAGTCGCAGTAATTTAGCTCAAATTCCCCTCTTTTCTTGGAAACGATACCGGAAAAAAGCTATAAACTTGACCACATAACACACAAAAAAAGAAATCAATTTGATAGATTTAACCTAAAAATCATCAAAGAAAGGGATCGAAATGAAATAAAACGATAACAAAATGGCGATAATCGAAACCCTAGAAGTTGACCACAGACTGGGAAAACTCACCGGAGATTTCAGCAGCTGAGATTACAGATTCAAGATCCGTCGGAGATAGTACAACTTTCCAGAAGAATGTACGATTAGGGTTTCGTGAGAAGAAGACGACGCTCTCTGGTAAAATTGGGAAGCGATGAATTTGTTTTTTTTTTGGTTTTAATTTGAGAGGAGGCATTTTTTTTTTTTTTTAAACCGTCGTTGGGGTTGGACGAGACGGCGAAGTTACTGACGTGGACTCAGAGACGATGTTTCATCAGTGCGTTGACACGTGTTCTCATCATTGCGGATCATCTTATTTGTTGTATGTGTTTATGGATTTAAATTGTTGGGTCAAAACTTAAGAGAAAGCCCAAATCTAAAATAGTGTGCCAGAAGATATCATATTTTTTATTGAGTGAATTTGTGTAGAAGTAAAAATGGGGTATAAAATTAGGAAATAGACAATAGGGAGGTTTGTCTCTGACGACGTCCAAAAAACGATTGAAAAGGGGTTTAGTTTTGCCGGTTATTACAAAAAAACTAATGTATATTTTGTTAATGCGCGTGGGGAAGAGGGAGAAAGAGTTGACATTTAATAAATGCTCAACAGTTGAATTGACCATTATGCGACAACAGACAAAAAGAAATGACGATTATTAAATGCGATCGACTTTAGTTTGAATATATAACAAAAACGTATGTGCGAAAATTACAAATTTTAAACCACTAACTTAATTGCGTAGATATCTATTAATAAATTTGATTATATGTAGATCGATATATAATTCTATGAAAGTGTATAGACATGTAACTAAATTTATAGATAACTATTAATTCCTTAACTAATTGGGACATGTTTAACATATCGTTCATTTACGCTCTTTAAATCTGCATCTACGCTTTGTAGATCTATATGTGGAGGTCCAAAAATTATGGTAAATCTTTATTTGTACCATCTAATTCTCTGATAAGACAATGTGAATAGTAAACACGGGGATGTTTTTCTGCTTGATTTGAATGAATTCGAACACAATTGAGAGAGAAAAAGAAAGAGATATGAACATGAGAGAAAAATAGAGATCCAAAAATTAAAATTAAAAATGAAAAATAAAACGTAAGGCGCATGAGGTTAAAATGGGTAGAAATGGGGGCTAAAATTATCATTGTTCTTGGGATTAGATTCATAATACTGAAAATTTTATTTGATCCAGATCCAGTGTCTCTCACCCAATTATCTCTTTTTTATATTAATTATCAAATTAAATTATTTTATTTTTAATTTAAACTACATAAATACTTTGATCCAAAAAAAAACTCTAATTTGGTACTTTATCTTATTTAAAATATCAAATTTATCTTATTATTAATTAAAAATTTTGTATATAGCTAGAACGACCCTCACAAATTGCTTTCAGATTAAAGAATATTTTTGTAGTTGCTCTGGAACAATTAGTGTGGATGTCGGATTCACACACTCAAGTATTTTTATTAAGTAGGAAAGATTATTCTTGAGGGACAAAAAATAAGAATGCAAAAGGCTTATGAATTGTTACAAAAATTGCTATAGTATTTCTTGTTCGAGAGAGAGATATCTCCTCTTTCATGGCCATTGGCCTCTATACTTATACATAGAAAAATGTCATTTAAATGGCTAATTAAGTACAATTATTCTCTCTTAAATGTGTCCGTTTTTGATTCTTTGACTTTAATGCTCAACGTTTGAATTTAAGTTGACTCTGGTCTTTATGGGCCTCGCCTTTTGGCCCAAGTGTCCTTTGACTTAACCATGACTTCGTCTCCGGACTCGTATCGAGGTGCAATCACTTCGAATTCTCCTTATGGTGGTAACCACTTCGATTGTTCTTTTGACTTGTGGGTCTAGTGGGCTTTATCCTTAATGGGCCATTAGACCGACTACGTGGCAATCTTTGGTTGGTCCTGGACCTCTGGTGCGGGATCCGACACCAACAATTAGCCCCCCAAGTTCTTTGAAGTGCCATTCCAATTCGAAGGACTTTAAATGCTTAAATGACCAAAGATTGCGCTCGAGAATCTTTCTGATTTCCCGCCGAAAATCTCATCACTCCTTTAATTCCGGCACTAGCCATTTTTAACCGAGTGACATCTGTCATCATTATGACCGCATAGTAATTAATTACTATTAAAACGGGAAAAAACCTTCCCACTTCCCACACAACTTCCGAGGCGGTTTCATCATTTAGCTTGTGTAAGGTAACTTATTTTCACCACATTTTCTTCTTTTACTTTTGTGCTTTAATCAAAACTTCTCTCTACTTTTCTTCGCCTAAGCTCTCTTCGCCGGATCTTGAATTTTTCATTTTTCTCCGATGACTTCCGATTCTGAGAGACCTGAATCTCCGTCTTACGATGAGAGGCGCTCTAGCAATGACGAATGCACTCGTCCTAACGATATTGTCGGTCCTCATTACAAATCCACCTGTACTCTTCAATCCCTTGAGCGATTAAAGGGGCTTTGTCAAATTCCTCCTGGAATCATAGCGGAGGCACAAATAGCCGATCCCACGGAATCCCCGGAGAACCACCGCGACGGCTACTTTTGTGTTTACGAAATCTACTTCAAGGGCTGCGGATTGACCTTCCCCCTTCCCGAAGCCCTAGTTTGTTTCTTGGCGGCTCTTGAGATTGCTTTACCTCAACTAACCCCCAATCTCCTCCGAACCATCCTCGGGATTATAACCGTTGTGGCGGAGGCTGGCTACGTCATTGGAGTCCCCGAGCTGAATGAACTCCTAAGTGTAAGGAGTTCATCAAAGAAAACAGGGTACTTCTCGGCGTATCCAAATGCCAACAGGAATGTTATTTCGCACCTCCCGAACAAAGATGAAAACTGGCACCATCCTTGGTTCCTGATTAGGAAAACTCCTGCTTCAATTGGAAATCTTTCCGATGTACTCCCATCGAAGTGGTCTGCGAAGCCTGGTAGAAATTAGGTCGTATATTCCTTCCTTGGTTGTTTTATTTTTTACTGACCAAACTCGTTGTTTTCACTTCGCAGCTGTCATCGCTTCGACTCTTCCGACTGAAGAATTCGTCAAGTTCTTCAAAACAATCCTTGAAGGGGAAACCCTTTAGAACTCTTTCACCCTCGATCGGTTTGTCGAGGCCAACCGAAAACTCAGGATGAGTACTCCCAATCTACTTCATCGTCTTCCGCCTCCTCCCTCAACTCAGGGAATGTCAGCTCGGGCCCTTACTGCCCAGCGTAAGAAACTCTCCAAGCCGATAGCAGAGGCTTGTGATGAAAACAAGGCGTTCCTTGCGGCCGCCATTGACAAAAAAGACTACAGCAGGACCCAGCTGGTTGATGATAACAGCACCGAGGGAGCCAGATCCGTTGCTGCTTATAGGTTAACACCTCGTCGCGAACGTCGTGACAAACGTTCTCCTCGGAGAGAGCGATCTCCTCGTCGTGATTCTCCTCGTCCTCCCCGAGACGATTTAAGCAATGAACCACTTAAGAACTTGTTCGCAGGAAGAGGGACAAGTCATCCCGTAGTGACTCTTCTCCGCGAAGGGAGAAATCAAGGGCCCGGACTGACCGTTCACCTCGATCATCCCCTCCCACTGAACCAATGGGTCCTCCCCGACCTGTTGATATATCTTCTTCTTCCCAGCCCGACAGCGAAAAGACTCCTCGGAGTGCATATCCTAAAAAGGGAGATTCTGAATCTCGAGATGCTTCCTCGAGGTTAAAGCATGTTCTTGTCCCTCAAGTCAAATCGCTTTCAGGTTTGGTGATTTACACATACTTAAACGTTTTTGTTTCTATTAAGATTCTAATTTTTACAACTCCTCCTCCTTCGCAGCTATGGAGAAAGAGGGCAGCGTCTTCCGATGCTTCAAGACCCGATCGGGTTCGATCTTGCCAGACTTCGACAAGTGGCGCCCTGCGATTCGTGAACGCTATCTGCTTCATGCTCATCATTCATCTCGGGTTAGTTCCGCTTTGTTTTTCCGATTGTGCTGCCGTTCATCGAAATGTATCACCATCTCGATTTCATGCATAATGGCAGGCTAACGGTGAGCTTAATGACATGATTGAACATTATGAGGGGCTGGTCCTTGGTCGGGAAAAGGAGATTGACGCGTGGAAGAAAAAACTTTTCGCTCTTGAGGCTGAACTAAGCTCTTCTACTGGCTCCAAGCACGATCTGGAGGACAAGGTCGATAGTCTGACATCCGAGCTGGAGAAGATTAAGGGGGAGCTACAGGACCAGTATGACCAAAATTTCAAACTCTAGGATGAGCTTTCTGGTGTTCAGGGTAGGCTTCACGAATCCGAATCAACCGCCGATACCCTAAATAACCAACTTATTGAGCTTAACGCGAAGTACAAGGCGATTGCCAAATTGCGTGATTCCGAGTTGGCAAGGTTGGCATCGAAAGCCAGAAAGGAAGTTAAGGGACGCGGGATGGAGTTGATCCAAGGGGCCGTCCGCTTCATGCAGACCGAGAAAGCTAGGTCAGATTTGGAATCAGACATCAAGGAGCATGAGAGCAACCTGATTCTGTTGGATCAAATCCATGATACAGATTTCTCCGAGGAGCAAGAAAGGACCGAACTGTCGGCTAATCTTTCTGAAAAACGGAGTCGCTTGGCAGCTCTTCCCACTTCGACCTTCAACCCGTAGGACTTCGAGGAATTCTTCACTGAATCGCCTCCTATAAGTGAATCGGGTCTAGACTGGGCAGGTAACGCTTGAATCCTAACACTTACCACCTTTTTCTCACCTTATGTTTTTTTTTAAAAAAAAAAAAAAAATTGACTGGAACTGTCCTTCCCATGCTCAAGTGAGACGGAAGATGTCGTCCCACCCGAAGTTCCTGCTGCACCGGAGGTCACTCCAGAGGATGGTTGTGATGTAGAGGGCGGACCAAGAGCTCCATCTGACCAAGCACCAGTCAAGGAGGTGAATGAAACTTCGGTTGCTGAGCCGGAGTCCGAGGTGGATATCACTCCATAGTGGCTGCGTCCACTTTAAATTGGGAATTGTCCCATTTATTTTAAAACTTAATTTCGAACTTGTCTTTGCCTAAGGAGGCTTTATTATTTCTTTTGAACAAGATATTTGTCTGAGGAGGCTTTTAAACCTTTCTAGGTTTTGACCCCAAGGGGGTTCGGTTAAAATTATGTGCGGGTTTGCAAAGTCCGCTTTTAACCCTTTGTGGCCTTGTGGTTATGCTTTCGAGATTTTTAGGCTGATCAGACCTTTCTCTTAAGAATGCGAGAACTGAGCTCGGCTTAAAGCGAGTTCCCCACTTCGGGTTTAGTAAACTCGGTAAATTTATTGGGCTTGGGCCTTAGAAACTTTTGTAGTTAATGCGACGGTTGCTCTTTCCCTTTTTATTTCTTAAAAATAGGAAAACGGCTCGTCTTTAATGCAATAACTGCCTTTTCTCGATTTTCCAAAAATGGTTTAAACCACTCGAGCACACTATCATTATTGGATTTATGGTTCCAAGACAAACCCTAAACCATTATAAATAAAGGCTTACCTACCTCTAAGCTTTCTTTAAATATGATTTTAGAATCTTACTTGAGAAATATTACGAGAATGGAAAACGAAAAAGTAGCCCCCATTGATCCTGGCAGCCCACTCTTCTTGTCCGGCGACGGCTTTGAACCGGCCGGCGTTCTTTTCCCTCACGCCGTCTTTCACTTTCCTTCAAAGGAGAAGAAAGAGGCTTGCGACTTTATTGACAAGGTTAATATCTGTCGTCTTTGATTAAAAGCTTTTTGTTTCATCTTATTCATTGCTCGGGTAGAGAGGAAGATACGTGCTTTGGAAAGTGACCCCTTTCAATGGGAATGGCGGAACTTCAATTCTGTTGCTGAGATCCCGAAGATGCTTCGGATGTATCTCTGTGCTAGAGGAGTTCCGGGTCCTGTGAATGCTCCGGTCCATACCGTTCCATCTGATAGCGAGGAAGAAGACGAAGAGGAGGCCAGCACCAGTCGGAAACGCGTTCAGGATTGTTCCGAGGTGGACGCCCAGAACAAGGCGTCCAATTCGAAAACTAAAACGGCGATGAAGGAGCCTGTTCCTGAGCCTCTTCCATAAATGTTCTCTAACCTTTCCACTCACTTTGAACTCATAATGGGCTTCGGCCCTTTTTTATTTATGGAAACATTTGCAACTTTCCTTTCTCTTCAAATATTCTCGGAGATGCGTCTTTTAATGCAGGATTAGTTTAAGGGCATAAATCCCGCCGCGAATCACTCCATTTTCGGGCTGAATCTGCTGCTTGCTAGGGATATGAAGTCCCTATAAATTACAGCTTCAACTTCCCTTTACTTCTCACTATTCTTCTTACTTCTGCAGATATGGATTTTAACCTTCGATGTTCGGAGTCTATGCCGGACTTCTCTAGGATCGGAATGATGGACGAAGATGTTCCAGATGTTCCAAGTAGACGATCTTCTCCACTTCGCGGCTTTTTCAGATCTCAGATCCGAGCTCCATGCGCTTTGATCAAGAACCTTCCAGATAGAGACCGGGAGATTGCGATGGCCTTTATCAAAGCGCTCGCAATTCAACACAGGAAGCTATCGCTGGAAAAGAAAAAATTTCGGAAGAAGATTCATCGAATGCAGCGCAGGGTTACTGCGATATCAAGGGATCTTCACATCCTTAGTTCTCACCCCGGAGAGTGGATTGAGCTCAGAATCTACGAATTTGCTCGTATCCCGGATTGTATGATGCCAGTTCTTGATCTTGCTGGTCAAGGAGTTCAAGTGTTCTGCTCTCCGGGAGGGTTTCCCTAACTCGAAGTGTGCGAAGATCGACACTTTGTCTTGTTCGTTTGAATAAATGTTTTGCTTCCAATCTCTTGTATGTTCGCATAGCCGAACCTTTACTTGCTTCAACTGTTCGCTCGGTCGAACCCTTTCCTTTAATACAAAAATAAAACAAATTTTTATTAATAGCTGAACTCGTTTCCGAGCTGCCTACGTACCCATTTCGGGATCAAGCCACACCATAGTTCATGTACATAAAAAATGCATGTAGCTTTAAACATAAAACTTCTTTAGGTTGATCACATTCCAAGGTCGCTTGACTGGCCTATCTTCTAAGTCTTTCAATCTATAAACACCGTTCCGAACCACTTCGGTAATAATGTAAGGTCCTTCCCAATTAATACCGAGTTTACCGGCACCTTCTTCTTTTTTGTTGTCAAAGACACGCCTTAACACATAATCTCCCACGAAGAACGGCCCACTTTTAACTTTAGAATTGTAATATCGGGCTGCTGCCTGCTGGTAATTCTGAATCCGAATCAAAGCTTGATCACGCCTTTCATTTATGGTATCTAGTGAATCATTAAGCATTGCTGAATTTTCTTCCTCATTTAATGGTGCTTCTGTTCGGCGAAGTCCGGGCACGTTGAGTTCAGCTGGTACTACTGCCTCCATGCCATAAACCAAAGAGAATGGAGTTTCTCCAGTAGGTCGCCTAGGGGTTGTACGGTAGGCCCATAGGATGGGTTGGAGTTCTTCGTACCATCCTCCCTTTAGATGATTCAAACGTTTCTTGAGATTGCTCAATATCGTCTTGTTCGCGGCTTCAGCTTGACTGTTTCCTTGCGGATATCGTGGAGTAGAGTAACTGACTTTGATTCCCCAGTCCGCACAAAAAGCATCAAACTCTTGTGATATGAATTGTGGCCCGTTATCGGTGACTATTTCATGCGGAACTCCATGTCGACATATAATATTCTTCCAAATGAAAGTCTTTACCGCCGAATCCTTGACGCCAACATATGCCTCAACTTCAATCCATTCCGAAAAGTAGTCCGTCAAGACCAAAAGGTATTGTACACCTCGAGTTGATCTGTGCAATGGTCCAATGATGTCCATTGACCACCTCATAAACGGGTACGGGGCGGAGATGGAAGAGAATAACTCCGAAGGTTGATGGATCAATGGTGCATGGAGTTGGCAGCGCTTACATCTTTGGGCAAATTTAACGCAATCCGTGATCATAGTGGGCCAATAGTATCCCATTCTTTTAACTTTAAAAGCCATAGCTCTTCCTGATGAATGACTCCCACATAATCCTTCATGCACTTCGCTCATGACGATTTCGACTTCGGGCCCAAAAATGCCTAATAGGTAAGGGTCACTGACACCTCGTCTATATAATGCATCCTTTGATAAACAAAATTTCGCGCTAACGATTTTCATTTTCCTGGCCTGCCACTTATTCTTTGGGAGCTCGCCTGTCATGATGTAGTGCTTTATTGGCTCCCTCCAGTCAGCCCCCCAGTCTTTAGCCAGAATTTGGTCAACCTTGTGAAATACTCGTGGCTCTGGCTCGGGATGTTCGTTTGGTTCAAGAACATCCTCTTCGATTAACAGCTCGGTTTCTAATATCGTTTCTGGAATCACATCTTCTGCTAAGACAACGGGTTCCTTGTTAGATGTGTTTGATCCCTTTGACTTCCTCTGTTTGTTGGGTGGCGGTTCGATCTCTGGTTCGCCACGGTCACGTGCCGCTGCTCGAGACCTTGTAATGACGAGGGTTTCTTCGTTGTCTTGAATGCTTCGCTCCAAAATGCATTCCACTGGAATAACTCTTTTCAACTCAGGATCTGATGTTGACGCCAATGCGGCAAGTGCGTCCGCAGTTATATTCTCACCCCGAGGTATACGGATTAATCCGAATTTCGAGAAGTTTTTAGATAGATCCTTCACCACTTCGAGGTATGCTTCCATTCTTGAGTCTTTAGCTTCATAGTCTCCATTAAACTGGTTAACTACTAATTGCGAATCACAATAAGCCACTATTTCCTTAGCTCCAACTCCTTGTACCAATCGAAGTCCGGCAATCAGGGCTTCATATTCTGCCTCATTATTGGAGGCATTGAATAACAATCGGAATGACTGTTCTAGAATTTCTGATGTTGGAGACTCCAACTTGATTCCCACTCCGGATCCTTGCTTTGTTGAAGACCCATCTACATGTAATTTCCAAGTTTGGTTCTCCGGTTGCTCTATCGTTCCAGGTATTGGTAGCTCGGTCAAGATGTCTGCTAAAACCTGAGCCTTCATACTGATCCGGCTTTTGAATTCTATATCGTACTCGCTTAATTCCACCGCCCATTTCGCCAAACGTCCGGACTGACTTGGACTATGAAGTATTGTTCGGAGTGGCTGGTTGGTTAATACTTCAACCGGATGGGATTGAAAATATGGGCGCAGCTTCCAAGCCGAAGTTACCACCGCGAGTGCGAGTTTTTCCATCATTGTGTATCTGGTTTCCGGATCTGTCATTGACTTACTTACGTAATAAATTTGTTTCTGTTCCCCGCGGTCCTCCCGAACCAAGACTCCACTAACCGCATGGTTTGAAACCGACACGTACAAATAAAGTTTTTCATCCGCTTCTGGTTTGGAGAGTATAGGTGGAGTGGTTAAGTATGCCTTAAGCTGCCCAAAAGCTTCTTCACACTTCTCGTCCCAAAAGAATCCTTTGTTTCCTTTTAGAATTTGGTAGAAAGGTAACGACTTATCTGTTGATCTTGAGATAAAACGATTCAAAGCCGCGATCCGCCCAGTCAACCGTTGTACTTCCTTGAAGTTTCTTGGAGATGGCATATTTAGAAAAGCGTTAATTTGATTTGGATTGGCTTCAATTCCTCTTTCTATCACAATATAGCCAAGAAATTCTCCGGATGGGACTCCGAATGTGCACTTCGCCGGGTTCAGCTTCATTTGATATTTATTGAGAATATCAAAACATTCCTCTAAATGCTTAATGTGATCTTCTTTCTTTAATGATTTAACCAACATATCATCTATGTAGACTTCCATTGTCTTCCCGAGATGATTATGGAACATTTTGTTAACCAACCGTTGATAAGTTGCTCCTGCATTTTTCAAACCAAAATGCATTACCTTGTAACAATAGATACCTCTATCAGTGATAAATGACGTTTTTTCTTGGTCTTCGGGGTTCATCATTATTTGATTATAACCCGAGAAGGCGTCCATGAATGTTAACAGCTCGTTCCCAGCGGTGGACTCTACAAGTCGATCTATATGTGGGAGAGGGAAACTGTCTTTGGGACATGCTTTATTGAGGTCTGTGAAGTCGATGCAAACCCTATCTTTCCCATTCTTCTTCTTGACAACCACAGTGTTTGCTACCCATTCCGGATATTGCACTTCTCTTATGGATCCTATCTTTAAAAGTTTATCCACTTCGTCATTTACTATTTTTGCTCGCTCCACTCCAAGCTTTCTTCTTTTTTGTTTCACCGGTTTGAAGCTCGGATCCACGTTTAGTTCATGACAAATTATACTTGGATTTATGCCAGGCATGTCCGCTGCTGACCGCGCAAACGATGTTTTGTTTTTCCTCAAGAGTTCGATCAAAGCTTCTTTTATTTGGCCAGTCAAAGTTGCCCCAATTCGAATTTTCCGGTCCGGCTTGTCTTCTTCCAACACCACTTCGATTACTACATTGTCTTTCTTCTGCCCGCTAGGAAATTTTGTTCTTAGTCCCTCTTTTGCGGCTTCGTTAATTGCTATTGAATCTTCATACGGTGGCTAGCTAGATAACACGTCCGTGAAGCTTCTTGATCTCCCCGAATTGTTTCCACTCCTCTTGGTGTTGGAAATTTGATACATTGATGATATGTAGAGGGGACTTCTTTCATTTGATAAATCCAGGGAGTCCAGAGGATGATGTTGTAAGCTGCGGGCTTATCGAAGACAACGAAGTCCACGATCTTTGATACCTTTTTGGCAAGGACCGGTAGCTTGATTGTCCGAGAGACATGGCTGACTCACTTGTGAATGCAACTAATGGGGACGGAGGCCCTACTATGTCCGCCCGACTAATTCCCATTCTTTCTAAAGTACTTAAAAAGATCAAGTCGACCGAACTGCCTGTATCTATAAGGATCCTTGATACTTCGAAGTTGGCAACGTCAAGGGTAATGACTAGAGCATCATCATGAGGTCTTTCGAGGTGCCGCATTTCTTCTTCATTAAATGATATTGATGCACCTTGAAAATCGACTTCTTCGCTTAAGCTTGCTTTGAGTAGGACATTTCGTCTATGTTTCTTGATGGAACTTATCGAATCTCCACAAAATTTGGAACCTCTTAGAATAACATTGATCTTACCCTTAGAATTCCTTGGTTCTTCCTCGTTGTTTAACCTTGGTCTTTTAGAATTTTGATCTTTGGAATTTTCCTTTGTTTCGTGGTATTCCTTCACAAAATCTTTTATATCGAATTTGGAAAGATCTCCACTGGCCCAAAGCTCTGCGAGGTGCCTTTTAAGAACGCTACAATCCTTGGTTAAATGTCCGGTCACTTTATGAATGTCGCAATATAAACTTTCATCACGGACCCAAGTGTTTGATCTTCTTTTCCCTTGGAATTGCTTTCCGACGGTACTGTTGAAGGGTTGCGACCCAAATTTCTTTGGTACTTTGTTCTCCCTGGGTTCGAACTTCTTGGTAGAGACGATGATTGCCGGCTTCTCTTGCTTATTTCTTTTGGCAAAATTTTCGTTTTCGTCCTCTACCTCCATCCAGTTGTTTGCGCGGAAGAGTGCATCCTGAATTGTGTCTGGTTTATGAAGTATTAAATCTTCTTTAAATCTTGAATCATGTTGCAATCCTTTTCGTAAGGCAGATAAAGCTGATTGTTGTGAGATTCTTGGGAGCTTTGACAGCACTCCTTTGAACTTGGTGATGAAAACTCGAAGTGATTCATTTGATCCTTGTGATAAGTTCCAAAGATCGGCATCCGAAACGCTTTTATCCATAAGGATGGAATATTGCTTTAAGAATACAGCTGATAGCTCGTCGAAATTGCTGATCGAACCCGGCTCTAATTGGGTGAACCACATTAAAGCTTGGCCGCATAGATTTTCCGAAAAAAGCTTGCAGTAACCTGCATCCTCATCAGCTTCATCCAATTCGACTCTTCCAGCAGCGATCAGAAAAGCTGCGAGATAGCTCTTTGGATCCTCCAATCCGCTGTAAGGATCCAACTTGAGCTTCCGGGAATCTTTGATTCTCAAACTCGCAATTCGCGAGATGAAAGGTGTTCGCCTAGCTTCTTCAATGACTCGATTGATGTCCGGCTCCGAACTTGTAGCCTGATGGAACTTTGACTTCATTTCTTTTAGCTCTTGGCTAACCTTCCTCATAGTCTCGAACTGATCGAGGTTTTCCTGCTCGTATTGATCTGCAAGTTTGAGCTTCATCTTCGAACTGTGCCTCTCCATCCAATGGCTGAACTACATTATTAGTAGTACCAGGAGTTTTTTGTCCGCTGGTTTCATTTCGCGCAACGGAACTTGGCGAGTTGAGTTTCCTCCTTCGGATTCCCACAAGATTCCCTGCACTTAAAGAGCGTACACGAGTTTGTATAGTATTGACGTTTTGACTAAGAGATACCTGGGATGTTTGCAACGTATCGACAGCCTTTTCCACATCCGAGAACTTTGTGATATGTCCGACATGGTTTGCTGCATAGCTTTGAGGGTTTCGGCCAATGATGCCTCAACGGCGTCTCCTTTGGACATTGCTGCTTATCTCGGGAATGTAGTAAAGAAAAATCTGACCACTCAAGAATCCTCTGTCCCCACAGGCGGCGCCAAAATGTGGATGTCGGATTCACACACTCAAGTATTTTTATTAAGTAGGAAAGGTTATTCTTGAGGGACAAAAAATAAGAATGCAAAAGGCTTATGAATTGTTACAAAAATTGCTATAGTATTTCTTGCTCGAGAGAGAGATATCTCCTCTTTCATGGCCATTGGCCTCTATACTTATACATAGAAAAATGTCATTTAAATGGCTAATTAAGTACAATTATTCTCTCTTAAATGTGTCCGTTTTTGATTCTTTGACTTTAATGCTCAACGTTTGAATTTAAGTTGACTCTGGTCTTTATGGGCCTCGCCTTTTGGCCCAAGTGTCCTTGGACCGACTTAACCATGACTTCGTCTCCGGACTCGTATCGAGGTGCAATCACTTCGAATTCTCCTTATGGTGGTAACCACTTCGATTGTTCTTTTGACTTGTGGGTCTAGTGGGCTTTATCCTTAATGGGCCATTAGACCGACTACGTGGCAATCTTTGGTTGGTCCTGGACCTCTGGTGCGGGATCCGACACCAACAATTAGGAGATTGTCTTGAAGAAATACGGGGTTCTGGCGGCAACATGATATGAGATGGTGAGTGTGTGAGTTGTTCATTTTAAGAATTATATCGAAATCTTGAGTAATAAAAAAAAGTGGGATGCTGTATTTCAAAAACTAAATCACAAGCTTCTGATAAAAAACGAGCGGCAGTTATCCGCTCCGCACTTGACTATCCAGTGTTTGACATTCTAGAAAAAAAATATAAAAAGCATTTCAATTTGAAATTGAAATGGATTTTTTTTTTTGTGGACCGAAAAGAAAGGAGGCTCAGCGGGAAGAGGATTGTACCATAGAAGCAAGGAGGTAAACCTCATAAATACAAAATTTTATAATAATATAAACAAATATTTACAATATGTTTGTGATATAATTTTGATCTCTACACATCAAGATATTATCATTTTGGTTTTCTACAAGTTTCACCTTCCTTACTCAATTATCTTTTTTTTTTATACTCATGTACTAAAAAAAACGGCATAGCCACGGCAATTATCTTGGCTGTAACCTAGAATCTGTGGCTATAAGCCTTCCTACCCACGAATTACCACGGACGAAATCCGTGGATATAGCGTCGTGACTGTGAATTTTCCGTGGTTTTCCGTGACAAAGTTAGCTACGAATTACCACGAAAGTATTCGTGACTATTTAACCACGAAAATGTCACAACATATCTTGTGGGTAAATAGTCACAAACACGTCGTGGCTTTTCCATGGTTATTTGGCCACAAAACTGTTCATGGCTTTCCGTGGTTGTATTAGCCACAAATATGTCGTGGCTTTCGTAGTTGATTTAGCCACAAATATGTCGTGGCTATTCCGTAGCTAGTTAGTAAACTAACCACGAACATTGTCGTGGCTTTTCCGTGGTACTTGTTTAACAAACAACTGATTTCTTTGTGGTTATCCGTGGGTTATTTTGTTAAGCTCAATTTTAAAATAAAAATCATGTTAAGCTCAATTTGGAAATAAACAACAACAAATTAAAACTTTAATCCAACATAAATATGATCTAAATATTTTTGGTTTACAAAAAGACATAAGTCATGTTCTTAGTCTAACGACATAACAAAATACTAAATGAAATACACAACAGTCATGTTCTTAATACACAACTCACCAAAAAATAGAGATGTAGCACAAAAGGATAAGTCTTGTGTTGTCATGGACATGAGTAACATAATCATATCAGTCTTCGTTATTGTCATGAGGTTTTAGAGGATACGGAGAAGGGACTGAGTGACTAACCGTGACAGGAGTTATGGTGGGTCTGATCGGTTGTTGAGTTAGGGGATCAATACCTAAACTCCTTAGAATCACATTTTGAGAAGCTTGCATCGCCGTTGTGCAATCGCCGACCTTATGCAAGTCATCCTTGAGCATCATCACATCATTCTTGAGCATCGCCATATCATCCTTAACTGCTGCAAGAGTAGTCTCCAAGCTTGATAGCCGCATTTCTGTGTCAAGATTTCGGGCAAGAGAAGCATAGGAAGTCTCGTTAGGGCCGACATCCTTATCTTGAGCGCTGCCCATGCCGTATATACGTCATTTTTTTGGTTTATTTATTTGGACAATGATAAGGTTTTAGTCTTTGAAAAAAACGTGATTTGAACTGTTGAGCTGCAAACAAACTGAAACTAAAGAAATTGAAGCCAATTAAAATTACTTGGTTGATGAGATGAGTGTGAGAAGGATTAGCAGTCTGGCTGGTGGTATTAGGAGAGCCGTCAGAAGCTGGAAGTTGCGATACGGTTAGCTCAACTTCTTCTACAATGGACTTCGCACGATAGTCGACGTATGTTCCATCTTTGTGCATGTGTGTCGCATGTAGAAGGTTTGTGAATGGTATTGGTTCATCTTTCCCAGACTTAACCACCTACAAACAAGAAATTGCAACCATTTACCGCAAAGAATATTCTGATTAAATAAAACAATCAGTTCACCAAAACATGCAATTTCTGGATACCAAACAACATAAACGTTATAATCCAAACAACAAAATTTGATTATGAATACACGAAACGGATGGAACTTTCATACTAAATCAAACAGTAAGTAAAAAGCTATGAGACCTTACCATATCGTACTCGATTTTGGCAAATGCTACGGGACCGGCACAATGCTTATTATCCCTTTGTCATCAGGATTAGATAGGCGGTTTTCAGAGTTGGTCTTGGACTTTTCAAGCATTTCTTCTGTACCCCAATTCGCCATCAACTAGTCTTCTAGTCCCAATTTTCTTGGCCAATGTACACAGTTTTTTATTATCTCTCTCTTTTGTGCTGATCCGATCACGTCCGAATCTATAACCTCAATCTCCCATTTTTGATATACTAGATTGTGGTGCACCTTATCCCGATAGTAATTTTGCTACAACGGTAACGAATATGTTAGTTAGATAATGTATACAAAGGAAATTCAATTAGTCAAAGGCAAAATAGTAATCAAAACAAAAACAAACCAAAAAATCCTGCCACAGTTCATCCTTTTTTTCTGGAGGAACTGTGGTCCAATTCCACCAACGTCCCATGAAATTGCTCTGCCACGTTGTTCGAATGTTTTTATTGATAGAAGGATTAATTTTGAACCTGAAATATTATAAACCGAGGTTTCAATAGTACTAAAAATTGTAACTATATATAGTTATACAAAATCATACCATAAAACTCCGTTGAGCTTCTTGGGATAGAGCCGTGGTGAGTCTCGCCTCGCAGGTGCATTCATTAGTGCCTCAAGAGTAACACTGTTAGAACTGCTAGTACCATTCGAAGATACACCAGTAGCTCCATTCGAAGATACACCGGTAGCTTTCGGTGGCATTGTAGCTCCATTTGAAGATAGACCAGTAGCTCCTGGTGGCATAGTAGCTCCCTATGGCAAGGTAGCTCGAGAGGGGCTGAAAACGGGCTGTTGATGAGATGATTCTGCTCTCATATCTGTGCGACGTCGCTTTGTCTGTTGTTGTGTCATCTGTAGAAGAAGTTAAAAGGTTAGCGTCATCCACCCATAAAGCATTTCATATGCCAGAAAATCACTGATTGTCCACATCTAAGCAGCTCGCATCTTGAAATTTTGATTTTTCGATACATCATATGCATCCACTCCGTCTTTCCACAAACTCTGCAATTCTTCAATGAGCGGTTGCAAGAAAATATCCAAACTTTTCTTTGGATGTTTTGGCCTTGGTACTAGTATTGTTAAGTAGAAATATTCTTTTTTCATGCACATACCAGGAAGAAGATTAAGGAGTGACGATCATTGGCCAAATTGAGTGTGCCTCGCCATTCATACCAATTAGATTAAATCCATCTGACGACAAGCCTAGATATATATTACGACTCTCATTAGCAAATGTAGGATATACCTCTTGAAAATGCTTCCACACTGCTCCATCTGATGGGTGATGCATTTCTCCTTCTGGAGAGATATGTTCAGCATGCCATCGCATATGAGAAGCTGTCGGCTCTGATTGATATAATCTCTTCAATCGATCCGCAATTGATAGGTAAACATTCTTTGTTTAGGTTTAATTTTTCCTTTGCCATTGTTCGGATAGTATATGTCTTTCTTACAAAAGCGACAACGCAGAAGCTCTCTGTCTTTTCCTTTCCAAAAAAGCATGCAATTATCCTCGCACACATCTATCTTTTGCACTGGCAATCCCAGTGCCCGAGTCAATTTTTTCGTCTCATAGTACGACACAGGAGCTTTATTTGGCTTGGGATAAACATCTTTAATTGTTTGCGATATCTCATCAACGCATGCCTCACCCAAATTCCACTTTGATTTTATGTTCATCACACGCGACGTCACGTACAATTGGGAAATTCCTTCAATGCACCCGTCGTAAAGAGGTCGATTAGCTGCTTCAAACGCTTGGAAAACATTATCATGGTATGGTTCCTCATTGGCATTCTTCGGTATATCCTCCTGAAAATTTGGTACTTCTTCTTGTCCCATGTAAACATCTTCATCTGGAACGTTGTTGTCGATCGAAACTTGATTATCCCATGTTTCTTCTTCAACCGGAAAATAATTTTCCCTAGACGCCGATGTTTCACCCACATCATAGTAATTTTCTCCATGGCTTGTCCAGACGTAATAATTTTCCTTAAATCCATTGCGATGTAGATGCTTGGAAACAGTTTGCGCATCACGCTATTTTATGTTTCTACACCGGGAACATGGACACTGTAGATTTCCTAGCTCCATGTAAGATTGTTGGTTACACGCAAATCGAATAATATTTCAACTCCTTCTCTAAACTCTTCTGATACATGATTATTCTCTGGATCTATATGTCGATTCATCCACTCTCTCGACTCAAAATAATTAAACATTTTTGGATTGTAAACAAAAAATTTTAATCTCTCACCTAAAAAAAGTTTACAAATTTTTTTTTTTTAGTAAAGTATGATTTTTTGTTTTTCTTTAGATACAATAAAAAGAGATGCTGAAATGATCGGAAGTTTGTTGGTATTTATAATACGCATTACCCACGACTTAGCCACCAACGAAATTGTGGGAGTTTTGAAATATCTTATATACCCACGGAAATATTCGTGGCTGATCCGTGGCTTATTGCAAAAAAATATCAACCAAAAATGGTGTTTGTCGAAACGATTATATTTGGTAACCTTTCTGTCCAAACTCAACAGCAAAATAAGATTGATTGATATTAGTTCAGCTTTATGTCAAAATTCACATCACATTATTGTAAGTTTTTGGAAATGAATATGTTCGTAATTAGCCACGGTTTTGCTACCGACATATTCGTAGGAAAGATAGCCACGAAGTTACCACGTTTTTCGGTCGTGGCTATTTACCACATATATTTTGTGGCTACATTTGTAGATATATTATCACGATTATATCCATTGCTTTTTCGTGGTATTTTGCCACATATTTGCTACGAATTAACCACGGAAGTTTTTAAAAATATTTTGTGGTTAGTTCGTAAGTTTTTCGTAACTACTTATATTTAGCTACGGATCCGTTGTGGCTAGACCGTGGTTGTATGTATAGATTTTACATTTACTAGGAGGAACTGTATACTTTCCCAACAAACACAAAAGTTAGTTTGCATATAATTTTAAGTTGTTAACATTTTGCCAATCTAGAGTTCAAAAAACGATAAGTATCTTTCTCTAAAGCTAATAAAAAAAATGTAAGGCCTGCATCCTCTGGCAGCAAAAATAATACTCCCTCCGTTTTCGAAGAGTTGTCGTTTTAGAGTTTTTTTTTTGTTTTAAATTAGTTGTCGTTTTAAGGTAATAATGTAATTTATGCCAATAACTACCCAAATTACCCTCATTTTATTGAACACAAATTATTTGTAAATAATTACTTGTCATTTTTATGAGGTTAATATAGTCATTGTATACCTTTTCTTAATTTGTCCAAATACAGTTAAAACGACAACTTTTTAAAAACAGAGGGAGTACAAGGGTAGTGGACCGACAAAATAATAAATGGGGCACTCCAATCGGACGAAGGCCACGACTTGAGCTGGTAATAAGATAATCACAATAGCATGGCAACTGATAATTGTCTATAAGACAAGAGCATTAGAATAATATTCAATGCTTTAGAGTAGTTACTTTTAAAATTTGTCTCGATTCCAGGTCTATGACAACATCAACATGATAAGCATGTTCAAATAATCAAAAACAATACTGAAGAATAAAAAAATGAAGAGCGAGAGGAAGGAGAGGCTAAGATGTTGGCTATAATTTAATAATCAAAACAATATTGAAATTTTTTTCCCAAAAATCATATCTACCCAATGAGTCAAATGTTGGATTTGTAGTTTTTAATAGGTTAGGTAGTCCATTTCTACGGTTTTCTCAATTAAGAATTCGATTTAGTTAGTCGTGTTAGAAATAGAGGGTGTGATTGGTGACATGAGTTACTATATGGTATCATTGAATTAGGAAGATAACTCAAAAATGTTACCAATCATGATTTTTTTTTTTTTTTTTTTGTCATCCAAAATTAATTAAAACTCAAAAGAGTCATTCCTGAGGAATGTTGTTTACATACGTGATATGAAGCGGTTCTGTACGAACTTTTCGTGCCAAATTATCCGCTTTAACATTAGCCCTACGAGAAATTAAAGATAAAGAAAAAGATGAAAACTCCTCTTTGTCGCTCTGTAATTCCTCCAAATACACTGAAAACGCCGGCCATTCGGTTGGAGAAGACACCATCTTCACCAGGTCTGAACAGTCTGTTAAGAACGCTACCTCTTGATGATCTGCACCAATCATACACTTCATCGCCCAGAGAAGGGCCTCGACTTCGGCATGTAGTGGACATAGACTTCTACGGAGGTTCGCAGCTCCCATGGTTGGCGGCTCTCCATTTGATGATGTACAGAACCACCCTGTACCGGAGAACTTATCACTTCCTTTCTATGATCCATCCACAAAACAACAGGTATCCAGAATAATTCGACTCAAGTAAGGCATCTCTCACTCGAGTTCGATTCACCAAGTTCATAGAACCATGATTTGTTTTTAAAAATTTGCATTAGTGGTTGAAGTTTGTTGAGTTATGAATGACTTACATTTTTGAGTTATCTCCTTTGTAAAATTGCTAAATCAAAACTTAACTCAAAAACATGGAAATTCTCATGAGTTAGGATGTGGTAAGTTGAGTTATAATTTTTGCATTTAAAAAAAAAAACGAAAATTAGTTTTAAATTAGAAGAAAATATCTTAAATTAATTTTAATAATGATAATTGTTTTTATTATTATCTTAATTTAATTCAATAACATTTCATAAAAAATAGGTATTTAAATTCTTAATTTTCTTAACATCTTTAAATTTTTTAATTTGTTTTTTTATTTTCATTTAATTATCAAAAACTATTTATAGGACTATATTTAATACAGATAAAATTTTAAATATGCTAGGAAAATGTAAGTCATTAGTTTTATAACTATTATGTAAAAAAAATATTTCAAATTAACTATGTTTTTGGTATTATTTTATTTTATTATTTAATTTGTAAAAAATATTATTATTGTTATTATTGATATTTAATTAATTAGTTTTAATAACATATACTACAACTTTTAAAACACAAAAGTTACCAGTCACTTGTATTGATCAGACTGATAACTCATATTTTTACAGCGAAAAACTACATCAGTCTACAGTTTACACCACATAATTTTTACTGCAGATTACATCAAATTATAACATCGACTACAATTCAACCTTAATAACACGTGTTACCAGTCGGAGCCAGAATGTGTAGTAAAAATTGAGGTATAACCCAAATAATATAAATAACGTAAAATATGGTTAGAATTTCTAATCCCAATAAAAATTGAATCTATTCGGACATATAGACGAAAAATCTATAACAATCCAAATGAACAAGAGACTCGCTAGTCGCTACTACAGAATATTTAAAACCTATGTATCCTTTGATTATGTAGAATGTATTTCCTTTCAGTACATTGATGTCCTAATTTACATATTCTTTCTGTTTGGTTATTGCTATTTGTGAGTAATTTCATAAGTGAGCTAAAATATTATTGATGATGTTGATTTAAAATATTATTAATTAGCTTTTTCATCTAGGTTGTTTTTATTGCAAAAAATTGATTAAGAATCTATGATTAGAATCTAAAATGTTATGGAACCTAAGCTCATACATCATATATAACCGGAAACCATAGTATTTAATATGATTACTTTTCAAGTGTCATTTGAACCAAGGATCTCTAAGTTTTTCCCGAAATACTTTACCAGTTAAGTTATTTGCATTTGATGGTAAATAGTATCCTCATTAATGAAAGTTGATATTAGTAATACAATGAATCAGTGAAGAAAATGTACAAATAATCAGCAAATATAAAACAAATTTTTTTTGTCCCAGACAAGTAAATTTCCTTTGCCCCACCTTTATACTTAAGGCTCATTAAATCATAAGACTCAATGGCCCATCTCTGCCAATTGTTACACGACTTGTTTGTTTTCTCTGTCTTCGACGAAGTGCAAAACATGTGGCTCTATATAACTTTGGGTTCCAAAACAAAACATTTTGAAAATAATATCATAACAAAAAGAAAAGAAAGAAAGATATAAAGACAGCATAAAGCTCTCGCATGGCGTCTCAAGATTCTCATATGTTATTGAGCTTCTTTATATCTACTCTTTTAGTCACTATAGTGACCTCGCAAACGGGATGCCGAAATTTCAAGTCGATCATCAGTTTTGGCGATTCGATTACGGACACCGGAAACTTACTCGGCCTCTCTAGTCCTAACGATCTTCCTGAGTCAGCGTTTCCACCATACGGAGAAACCTTCTTCCACTATCCCTCGGGCCGTTTCTCCGACGGCCGCCTCATCATCGATTTCATTGGTATTTTAAACGTTTTAACGTTTTGAATCGACTATGTTCTGATTAATCTTTTGTCTTTAGGAGTCTCTTAAAAGATATCTTTGTTTGGTTTAATGTGAATAAAAATCTGAAAATATCTGGACACTGAAGATATATACAAAAGCATTTTTATTCTTGGATTCTTCTGTTCACAGCTGAATTCTTAGGGATTCCACATGTGCCTCCATTTTATGGATCTAAAAATGGAAACTTTGAGAAAGGAGTTAATTTTGCGGTAGGAGGAGCAACAGCACTAGAATGTTCTGTTCTTGAGGAGAGAGGAACTCAATGTTCTCAAAGCAACATCAGTTTAGGAAACCAGCTTAAGAGCTTCAAAGAGAGTTTACCCTATCTTTGTGGCTCTTCATCAGGTAGTGAAGATCAAGCTTTTTTTTTTTGTTTCCATTGAAAACATTATTTTCTGTTTGCAATGAATTGTTGAGTTGACTTGTAATGGTTCTGTTTTTTCTAGATTGTAGAGATATGATTGGAAATGCTTTTATTCTCATTGGAGAAATTGGAGGGAATGATTATAACTTCCCATTATTCGATCGCAAAAATATTGAGGAAGTCAAAGAGCTGGTTCCACTTGTGATCACTACTATTTCTTCGGTGATTTCGGTAAACATTTTTAATCGATTTGTATCGGTTGATTAGTTTGTCGGAAACTTTAATATGTTTGTAGCTTTTGGACTGAATCTTGAATCCAGGAGTTGGTTGATATGGGAGCAAGAACATTCCTAGTCCCTGGAAATTTCCCGCTTGGATGCTCTGTAGCCTATTTGACGTTATACGAAACATCAAACGAGGAAGAATACAATCCTCTAACAGGATGTTTGACATGGTTGAACGACTTTTCAGTGTACCACAATGAGCAGCTTCAAGCAGAACTCAACAGACTTAGGAAGCTTTACCCTCATGTCAACATCATATATGGTGACTACTACAACACTCTGTTGCGCCTTGTGCAAGAACCATCCAAATTCGGTTAGCCTTTTTTATCCCTCACTAAATATACGCGGTTTAGTCATTGATTTAATAACCGAGCTAGTTATAATATCAGGGCTTATGGACAGACCTTTGCCCGCTTGTTGCGGGGTAGGAGGACCATACAACTTCACATTTAGTATACAATGTGGGAGTAAAGGAGTTGAATATTGTAGTGACCCTTCAAAGTATGTGAATTGGGACGGCATTCATATGACTGAGGCTGCATACAAATGTATATCCGAGGGCATACTCAAAGGACCATATGCGATTCCTCCTTTTGATTGGTCATGCCTCAGCTCTGAGATTAAGAACAAGGAGTCATTAGACACAACATTCTTTGATGAATAGCTGATACAACCAAGTGTCTAAAACTTATAGAGGCAAGAAAGATAATGAGCTATTAACAAGTTTTAGTAATAATAAAAAAGATAATGTTTTTAAATTTTTGTGTTAGATCATGCATTGTGATTGTACTGTATTATATTGTTTGGAAGACGGTATAAGTTAGGTGGGAGTTGCTAAATCATGTGATATCTTTAGAGAAGTTGGATTAGAACACACTTCAAGAGTTAGGTAGAGATAATAAAAGACATATTAAACAATTAATAGGAGAAAATATCAAATGCAAACTAATAGAAGAGGTGGAAGGACAATGTATTGAATTTTTATCATTTTAAATAAAACCATCCACCAAATACCAAATAATTAAGCATGCAAACAAAATATTATAAAAAAGAAAAATACTTGGGTTCACCCCTAGGGGTGAACCTTTATATTCACTCCATTTATTTCAGCCAATCAGAATCTGCCACCTAATAATTATAAAAAAAAATCATTTCATTATAAAATCTAATTTGCCACTAAAACGAAATTATGTATCAGTTTGGGTTTATTAGAAAGGGTTAGGGTTTAGATTTTATGATTAAACGAGGTTAAATATCGGTTTGTGTTTATAGACGGATTTAGATTTTACAATTAAACGAGGTTAAATGTCGGTTTGGGTTTAAAAAGTACGATCAGAGTTTAGATTTTATGATTTAACGAAGTTAAATATCGGTTTGAGTTTATAAACGGATTTAGATTTTACAATTAAACGAGGTTAAATGTCGGTTTAGGTTTAGAAAGTACGATTAGGGTTTAGATTTTATGATTACACGAGGTTAAATATCGGTTTGGGTTTATAAACGGATTTAGATTTCACAATTAAACGAGGTTAAATGTCGGTTTGAGTTTAAAAAGTACGATTAGGGTTTAGATTTTTTACGATTAAACGAGTTTAAATGGCGGTTTGGGTTTACAAAGGAGAATTAGAGTTTAGATTTTATAATTAAACGAGATTATATATCGGTTTGAGTTTATAAAAAAGTGGTTAGGGATTATATTAATAATTAAATGAATATAATTTTTTTTTATTATGTGGCAAATTTTGATTGGTTAACATAAAAAGGGGTGAATAGAAGGATTCACCCCTAGGGGTGAACCCTACAAAAAAAAGTTGGAGCAAAGTGACTCTCCACCTAATCAAATATATACATATAGACATATAATGATATATATATGGGAGACTCACAAAAATGCCTCTTTTTCAATACCCCTTTTCAAAAATGCCCTTTTTGGCTGTCCATTTTTAAAAATACACCTTTTTATGTACAAAATGACTAAATTACCCTTTTTTAATAAAAGATATCACAAATATATAAGGAAATATAACAAAATTAGATCCACAAAATACAAAATATATTTTGGCGGGAAAAGTGATCCCGCAATTTTCCCGCCAAAACACTTGTAAAAACTTGTAAAACCTTTAAAATACCTTGTAAAATTTTTCCGTAAAATTTTTTCCCGCCAAAAATTTTTTTTTGCGGGAAAAGTGATTCCGCAATTTTTGGCGTTAAATTTTTGGCGAGAAAATTTTTAGCGGGAAAAATTTACAATGTATTATAAAAGGTTTTACAAAGTATTTATAAGGTATTTATAAGATATTATAAGATTTTACAAGCTATTTTATAAGGTTTTACATGTTTTTTATAAGGTTTTACAAGTTATAAATACCTTATAAAACCTTATAAGTACCTTGTAAAACCTTTTAAAATACATTGTAAAACCTTACAAAACACTTGTAAATACTCCGTAAAGCCTTTAAAATACCTTGTAAATTTTTCCCGCCAAAAAAATTGCCGAATCACTTTTCCCGCAAAAAAAAATTTTGGCGGGAAAAATTTTTACGGGAAAATTTTACAAGTATTTTGGCGGGAAAATTGCGGGATCACTTTTCCCGCCAAAAAATATTTTGTATTTTGTGGACCTAATTTTGTTTCAAATAGGGGTAAAATGGTCATCAAAAATTAAAAGAGGGCAAACTTAAAAATGGACTCTCAAAGGGGGCATTTTTGAAAAGGGGTATTGAAAAAGGGGCATTTTTAACAGTTTCTATATATGTTTAAAATCATGATATTACATAAAATAATGATATCTTAACATCCTTGACAAAAAAAAATACTGTATATCTATATATACATTTTTTTAGCACAATTAGCAAATAAATCCTGGAGTTGGGAAGTATTTACAACTTATGCCATTGGCATTTATTATTAAGTTACAAAATTTAAATAAAATATATTAACCAAACGATATCTTGCCTAATTTGTTTCTAAAAATCTCTACACAATCTTTCCATATATCTTCAAAAATATTTTCCTGAATTTTACTCTACAAAATATGCATAAATCCGATTTATAACAAATATTTATATTAAAATTTTGCATAGTAATAAAAATACTAATTTATAATAATCAAAATATTCACATAGAAAAATCATATACACATACATGAAAAAGAACTATATATATCATCATTTAAGCCGTTGCTTTATTTAAATAAAAAAAATAACACAAAAAGTAGAAATCATATACTTTATATGATAAATTTAAAATATATATTAGTAGTATAAATTTAAAATCATTCAAGAACGGTATACCACGGGTGAGATCCTAAAATTATTAGATTTTATAATAATAAGAATTTATTTTCTTGGATTTTATAACACTAATAATTTAGCTAATGGAATAATATAGATGGGTTTATATGGGATGACGGGTTTAGATCGATATTAATAAAGAACAGTTTATTACGGATGAAATCCTAAAATTAACAATCAAAATACAATTATACAACATTAAACACAAAACAAAATATACAATATTAACAAAACAAATATAACTTGAAATTTAAAAAAATTAGTTATAAAAAAATCGACCCGCGGTATACTGCGGAGTAAAATATTCAAAATTTTAAAATCTACCATACATCGTTACTTAAAAAAATGTATGTTTTCGAATCTATACTTCAAAAATTGAAACCTAAACAATAGTAATCATACACTAAATAATATATAGATAAATATCTACATTTAAAAATACAAATTAATATGATATATTTTCAGTTAATCTTTAAAAAAATAACATTACATTTAAAAAAAATATATATAGCCCCGCGGTGTACCGCGGGTTAAATTCTAGTCTTAATAACATTTTTAATATGGCCTTGAGGTTTAAAATTTGTTATCTTTGGAACGAAAATTATATTGGAAAAAGAAAACAATATAGGAGATTGATTTACAACATTTTTCCACAATAACACCCGTGTTACACAACACAACAAAACCAAATTATACATTGGAACCTTTTAAATTCACACAAATGAATATCATAGAACATAGAAATTTAATCAAGAGGATATATCCGAATTTTCAGGTCGATCTCTTGAGTGCAAATGCAGATAGGATGACAAGGAACATGAGAAGAGTCGCAGCAATAAAGGATGCCACCACGGCGCCACTCGTTCCTTGGCAAAAGTCACCAAACTGCTGGCAAACCGGAAGCCAGTTCGAGCTTGAATTCCCGTTGTGCGCCAAATAAACTATGGCTGCAGAAGCGGATGCCGCCATCATGGTGAGGCCCATCATAGCCTGGACCACAACAACCATACGACTTACTTATAGGGACATGTCATATGTGTACATAACACACATATTCATTTTTCCAAGATATAAGGACGTTACTGATATTGATAACCGATACAAAATAGGGACTACTCGAGCTTAAATAATTAAAGCCTTGACTTATTTTTTTGTTTGCTTTTGTGGTTGGTTTTACTTGTACTTTTAAAAGCTACGCAAACTTTCATTGTTAAAACGCAAACGAAATGAGAAGCTCCTTTTGTGTGTTTGGCATTTGCATTTATATTTTATAATAACCTTTTAGTTTAAATGTTTTGAAAATGTTACCGTGTCACATATGATCAGGAATAGCCTAGGAGGCACCGCGAGAGGGCGGAGGATACAGACAATGGAAAAAGGCAATGAGAGGGTTAGGTAGCCGCCCACGATTGAGTTCACGATCACAAAAGATCTGCAAAACAAAACAAAGAAAATGATGTAAGTTTGAATCTTTATATAATCGAAAATCATGTACCATAATCCCTAATGAGCACCAAACACAGTGCCCAAGTCCATAGACCTCCTCGGATCAGGGATCATAAGAGAATAAACTAGCCCGACTCTTCAAAAGCCTGGCTTTGGGTATTCTTGGCATAATCTATAGCTATACCGATCTCGGGTTTCATTTCGATAGTTGGTTACTACATTTGTGGCGTAATCTATAGTAAGAGTAACATTTGGAGAGCAACTTACGACATAGTTGGTAGATCAGTGTATTCAGCTTGGAACTGCAAGAACTGAGTGAAGAAAGGAAGAGTCTCTTCCGTTGTCGCCATCTTCGCTGCAGCAGCCATAGCTGTGATGGCTGCGATGAGTCTAAGAACAAAATCGAAGATCGCTACACCTCTTTTCCACCCGGCGGCGCTAACCTTTTCTTGCTTGTGTTTGTCCATGATCCGATTGTAGTTCATAGGAGGAGCAAAGACGTGAGCTTTGCCTTTGCCTTTGTCTAGCTTTGGCCTTTGAACAATGGGTTCTTCTTCTTCTCTTCTGCTCGCTGCCTTTTCGATATCCATGGAAGAAAATTTAGAAGAAGAAGACTAGAAATTATATTAGGGTTATCTCTCTTAGAAGTTGAATTTGGAAAAGATTCAAAAGAGGAGCTAGTGATGATTATGATAATGATGAAGTCTTGCATGTAAGATATATATGCATAATTTGTAATTGAGTTGTTGAAGTGGGTTTGGGTTTGTATATATATTTTTTCTCTTAGGTTTCATGCGGATTTTATTTAAGATCGTTGTTTAGTAAAATATAGAAGACGACTTGCTCCATTTCCATATAATACTTTCCCTACCTAAGTTTGAGTCAACAACCATGTCCCTTTAAGTTATAACAACGAAACTAGTTCATTATACAACACATATAGAGGTTCTCTTAAAGAATTAATACTTTTTGACCAGTGATTGTGAATGGAACATTATACTTTTTTGTAGGATTAGGTCACGTTAACGTTGAATTATTTACAAACTTTGCTTTTGGTTGCAGTTAGTAGCTGTGATGTAGAATCTTATACAATTAATTGAGAAGTAACTTCACCTTAAAATTTTGAAATAATTACATGACATTGCCGTTAATATAAGAATATTGAAGACAACATATAAATCTGTACGAAAAGGCTTTTTTTTTTTGTCATAAAATTATCATATTTGTTTAAGAAACACGCAGATCTACAGCAACCCGCATTGTGTTATAATTAAGTTTTTTCGTTGGAATTTTTCAGTAACATAATATCAAAGTAAAGTTTTATGTCAAAGTAAACTTACAAGAAAACATGCTATTCGCGAGGGAGAATTTCCTAGCAAATCCCTCGGAAATAGAATATAGCGAGGAAACATACCAAGAAAGCAAATCCTTGGTAATGCACTCCTTGCATATTAAAAACAGTTGTAAATATCTTTTCGCAAATTTTGTGAAAAAAATATATCGTAGTAGCTAGATCCACGTCAAAAATACATCCTAGTAAATCCCTTGCAAAATTTTCTATGAATTAGCAAATAAACTCACCGTTTCAAGGCTTCCACACAAATTTGTAGTAGCATTCGCATGGAAAACTGCGATGAAAGTTCGTAACAAAATTTGTTACAGTTTGCGAGAGAGTTTCAAAAGAGTTATAGCTTTAAAAAAACAAAAACAACATTTATTAAATTTAATCGGACACATTTTCATATATAATGGAATGTTCATTAGCCTCATTAGATTCTTCTGCATCCTCCTCGGATCCATCCAAGATGTCTTCTACTTTCTTTAAGCGAATCAATTTTTATAACAATATCAATATGGTTTTTCGGGATAGTTGACACATTGTGTGGAGAAAGATCCCACATTGGAAAGATGGGAAGGGACTTGAATAGTATATAAGGGAGTTGGGCCAATCCACTCATTGCCAATTGGTTTTGAGTTGGAAGCCCATGAAACTTAACATGGTATCAGAGCCCGATCCATATGCTGACCCAATAATCCGGCCCGGAATGTGCCCCGATCACCCCCACTAATTGATAGCCCAAAGGAAGGCTCAATTCTGTCGAGATAGCTAGAAGAGCATTATCTCGATGGGGCGTGATGGTTTCTGTCGAGATTAATGGCTAGAAGAGCCATTATCTCGAGGGGGCGTGTGGAGAAAGATCCCACATTGGAAAGATGGGAAGGAACTTGAGTAGTATATAAGGGACTTGGGCCAATCCACTCATTGCCAATTGGTTTTGAGTTGGAAGCCCATAAAACTTAACACATTGTTACCTTCTCCGCTATGTTAGTGACTATCACATCCATTACTCTTTCTCTTGTGGGTATCCTCGAAAAGATCTAAATTTCGGGGGTAATGACTCTTTGTTCCCCTGCTAAAACAAGTGTAAAATTTCTAAATTAGTAAATATTTTATATATATTTAAATAAAATTTGAACTAAATTTCTATATATATATTGTTTTACGACACACGAAAGAATTTTGGCCAACAAATGTGGTTTGTTGTAGCGAGGATGCAGTACATGGTTGATTTGTTCGGGTTTTAATAGTTTTAACCCTTTAGTTTTTACCATTTTTTTTGTGTTTTTTCTTGTCTTGCATTTAATTCACATTTTTAGTTCTTATTTGCATTTAGAGCCCTAGCATTGCATTTCTTTGTGTTTTATTAAATATGTGGAGCTATTTGGAGCATTCACTAATGATAGAGGCAAGGAAGAAGATAAGAAATTCGAACAAGGAGGAGACCAAAACCAAAAGCAATCGGACGGGCAAATCCCATGAAAACCTTGGATGTTTGATGTAGAAAACCGGAATAAGCGTGCAAAATTCATGGGATTCACAGAGACAAATTGACCATCCATTTCCCGAATCGATTGGGTGATCGATCACACATATGTTTCTTAATTACAGATTTAATTAACTTGACAAGGTCAACCCGAGTTCGCTTGTTTTTCCTCTAGATACTAATTTATGAGACATAAAACTCAGAATCTTTTTAATCTAATCTTATCATTTTTTCTTGTAGCAATACTTTTAAACTCTTATGAGCTAAGATCTTTTATGTTTATGCAAACCTCTTAGATTTTTTTTTGTTTCTCTTTTCTTTTCTTGCATTTATCTTGCATTTACTTTTATGCAATTCTTTAGTGGTGTGTTGTTCCACAACCATGAGTGAGTGAGTAGTCTCATTCATACATGATTATGTTAGAATAGGATGTTAATGCTTGATTCATTGTTAAGACTAAATCTAGATAATCTTATCACTTAGAGAAAAACTTAATACTAGATAAAGAACAAATCATTCAAATCTAGAGCCAAGGCATTTCCATGTCCACAAGGTCTTCGATAAAATGCTTGAATCATAATTTTGGTGAAAATTCACTCCTAGCCAATTGAAATTGTGTGATGAATGTTGTATCTAGGATGTTAAGTGGCTTTATTAAAATAAGACATTGTTTCTTAATTCATTGGGATGAAATACCAAAATTGAGCTTGAATTTAGTGTATTTAGGGACTAATCGCATCCCGAAAGGAGAACTAGTCTAATTTTTAGGAGTCCCATTGTCATGAGGGTGCTTTAGTGACCATATAGACCATTTAGAATCATTGATGACAATCCTAATTGATGTCTAGCTAATTGATCATGCTTCATTATATTGCCTTGTCTTATTTGCATTTAGATTACTTAGATTATAGACGTTAACCAAAAATAACCCAAAATCTCTTGATTCTCTAGCTTAATCGATCTTATCATAGTTTAATGTGTTTTATTAGTTTTTGAGTTCGATCTTTAAATACTACATCGGTGCAATCGTGCAACTGCATCAAAGCTTTACATCGCCTAGTTGATCTTCACTCTCGAGTGATGGTCAAAATCGAAAAATTGCATTTTTCCGCCAAAACTGTAAAAATATTTTTTGGAGTGAAAATGTCAGTGAATCCTAATTTTTAAAGAAATAAAGAAAAAAAAATATTCTCCAAATTAGTAACCCTAATTTTTAAGGTTTATTGGACTGTCCATGTCCAGATGGGTTCGGCCTATTTGTTTGTGGACTAAATGGGCTTCTAGCCAATATTGACCGCTTCGAATTTGGACGTGACCAAATCCGAACCATTATAATTTGGACTGGTCTAGCCCATGGTCACGAAGCCCATTTGACATCCCTATTTGTGCATGTCATTGGTCGGTAAACTACTGATAACTTATTGACGACTCAATCAGTAGAATAATCAGAATTGGACAAAAAATTATTGACGAATTATGTTTTTTGGCTCTCGGTTAACCAAAAACTTGTTTAATCATCAATTGATTAGTATTTGAGAATATAGACGGATATTGATTATCGATAAATTTGGGAGTATGTAACTGCATATTTGATTGTACTGGTAAGTTGCAAAAATACAAGGAATTAGGGTTCATATATCTACGTAAAGCATGAAGAAGATTATGAAATAGAGTTCTACTAGATAAAAACCCGCACTATGTGCGGGATGAAACGAATCAAGTAAAATTATTTTAGGTAAAATTATTATTTGAAATCCAAGATCCGTTTGTATAAAACAGAACATAAAGTTAAAAAATAAATTGTTCTATTTAAATTTATAAATATTTTGTTTAAGAATATGTCTTTTCACCCGTAAAATACTTAAGCGTGGGAAAAACATTTTATGCGGTGGACAAAAAGTATTGATGAAATATTATTATTTATGGCAAATGTCTTTTATGTTTTTAATAATTAATTTTATATATTTTATGTTTCGTGACCTCAATCATAAAATGCTTCATTACAATCGATATTTCATATTAAGTATTCAAAATTTATTCTTTTACATGTATATTTCTAAATTAAATTTTTTTAATGGTTATGTATCTTTTGTTAGGATTTTTTGGATAAGTCAATTTATATATCTCAATATGTTTTTGTGAGGTAAAATTATATAAGTCCATATACACGTTTTGAGGTAATTACAAATTCGGTTATTAACTTAGTTATAATTAGCAAATACCATAATCGGTGGAAGAATTTAAATTACCGATCAATTATCAAATATTGTTAGATTCCATATTTTAAATATAGTATAGTGGATTTTATCTTTTTAAATCGATTACAAATTTAAAATAGATATTCAATATTCATCTTTTTAAATATATTTTGGTTGTTAAATTAATGAGGATATTCTTACTGGATATACTCATAAAAATTCTAATAAATGTGCACATATGTCGAGATTATACTTCTTGGATTATCGCCTATAGAAATTTTTTATTGTTCCATTAAATTCTTTTCGGTTAGTAACTTTGTTTAGATTTCCATAAATGGAGGAATATTAAAAACTACAAAACTTAATTAAGATTTTACATCTACAATTGGTTTAAAGGATCTTAATGATAATTCATATTTAATTTCATGTATATGATATAGATTTCAAATTTTGGGTGGGCGGAAAGAGTAGTAGATTGTGGTATAACATGTATATTTTTACACAAAATTTTGATTCATATAAAGATAAAGATTATTAAAAAGTTAATATTGGAAAAATTTGTAACATTAAATAAGATTAAAACATTAATTTCGTATGATATAGTGGAATATGCATTGACAATTATTTTATGTTAAACGGAATGCCTTTGATTATATATGAACTGAGAGTCATAATGGATTCTATAAGATAAGAGATAATTGTAACATATATATAATAAAAACATGTATAGTTATAAAGTTAATTGATACACAAAATGTTAGGTGTTTCATCTTGTGAAGATTAGTAACTCTTAATTGCATATGTTAAATGTAATTTATTTTAATTAATTGATTGAAATAAGAACATGTTAAGTTTCTTTCTACGTTAAGAGCATTTTTTAAATTAAATTTTGGATTAATTAATGAGTAAAATAAGTGTTTGTAATACTAATGGCAAATTGAAGTAAATATTTTAGTAAAGGATGGACAATTAATTAAATGGGTTGAGAAGCTCTGTAAACGTGACACGTCAGCATGTCATTTTCGTTAATCACATGTGAAAGTAAGGTTATTTTTAAAAAATGTTTCTCAATTAATATATAGGGGATTTTAGACAGTGAAATACCATTTTGGTCGTTAAAATTCCACAATAAGATTTAAACTTTTCGATTATTATAAGATAAAGTTTTGTAAACTTGGACCACATATTGCTAATTTATTATCTGGTGGAGTTCAGAATAAAGTTCATCCTATAATTTTTAAGATTTAGATCCTATGAGGCTATGAGGTTTATCATATGCATATAACATTTTAAAAAATGAATCGAATGTCATTTTAATTTTTAAAATTTTAGTATTAAACTGCTTTGGAGGCAACTAGAGGGATCTTGCTCTAAAATTTGGAGTAAGATGAAATCATAAAGAAGGCAAATCCTTTACATCAAAATAAAGATATATATATGGTTCTAAATGTCAAATCTTCGAATTCAATCCATAACCACAATATATATTATATATAGCCATATTTGAGATGAAACGTACGTAACAGTCACTTCCAAATAAGTTTGATAATCTCTATACAAATATTAAATGACACTTGGAATGACTCTGCAACATGCAGATGACGACAGTAGATGGGTGTGGTAGGAAAAGCGAGCTCATGAATAAAATGGTCGATGAAACTCAAATAAAATTTGAACGTGTAAACAATTTCATTGTATATAGAACAAATGATTTGAACTGTTACAGGTTCCCTGCAACAAATCTGGAATTTTAGTTTTGTTTTTGGTTCCTTGAATTCCTCATTCGGCAGAAAAAAAAAAAACTTAAGAAATGATGAATAATAGAACAAATAAGAGTAATCTAACAACAACTGTTATAATTTTTTTGGCTTCTTCTTCAATGATATCGAGTTCTTGACATTAGGAAGAGGTTCATAGTGATAATTCCACCAAGTGCTATAAGATTTTTTATATATATTATATCCATGAGCAAGGTCAAGAATAAAACTAGTCTTGTTTTATTTCTGCTTAATATTGAAGTTCATTCTTAATTTAAACTACTTGTGTATTTCATTGTAGGGGCTTGAAGAAATAAAACAGTGTGCGATAAATAAAATAATTTTAAGTTAAAAAAAGTCATCAAATTGAAAAAGAAGGCGTTTTCATATTCAAACCTAAGAGTGAAGTACAAGCAACCAAGGATCTAGCATCTTCCAGTCTTCTCCATACTACAAAACAGAAACTAAAAGCTGCCATTAAGGTATCAAATCAATACAACAAGACAAATAATTACATAATCAGAAACGTTTTTAAGCCAAATCTCACGACACATGTACGGCATTAGGATAGAAATGTTACACGAGTTTGAAAGATGAGCAGAAGATGGACATATCAATTCAAGGATCTCTTGACACGAACCATAACTGCCCAAGCCAAAAAGCTGGCCTAAGAGTAAAGAGTCTTTGAACCTACCGTAAATTCTGTAGAAACAAACTTTCACAACAAGTTTCAGCTAATCTCACAACTTCGAGTATTATATAACCTCAAAAACGAGTGTGTATCTTTAGTTCTCAGTAAGTCACTTACAAGATGAGAGTCCCACTAAAAGATTTCTTGAGATTCTTAGTACTCATTCTTTCTCTTAGTGGTGCTTCAGTTGCTGCAGATGCAACGGTGAAACAAAACTTGAATAGGTATGAGACTGATAGTGGTCACACACATCCGCCACCAATTTATGGCGCACCACCCAGCTACCCAACACCACCAACACCAATTTACAGTCCACCCATATATCCACCACCAATACAAAAGCCTCCGACACCAACTTACAGTCCTCCCATATATCCACCACCAATACAAAAGCCTCCAACACCAATTTATAGTCCTCCTGTTAAACCACCACCAGTACACAAGCCTCCGACACCAACTTACAGTCCCCCTATAAAACCACCACCAGTGCATAAGCCTCCGACACCAATTTATAGTCCTCCGATCAAGCCACCACCGGTGCACAAGCCTCCAACACCAATTTACAGTCCTCCGGTCAAGCCACCGCCGGTGCACAAGCCTCCGACACCAACTTACAGTCCCCCTATAAAACCACCACCAGTGCATAAGCCTCCGACACCAATTTACAGTCCTCCGATCAAGCCACCACCAGTGCACAAGCCTCCAACACCAATTTACAGTCCTCCGGTCAAGCCACCGCCGGTGCACAAGCCTCCGACACCAACTTACAGTCCCCCTATAAAACCACCACC
>NW_003302552.1:11502430-11647392 GCF_000004255.2 Arabidopsis lyrata subsp. lyrata
GCCTCCAACACCAATTTACAGTCCTCCAATAAAACCACCTCCAGTCCATAAACCTCCGGCACCAACTTATAGTCCTCCTATAAAGCTACCACCAGTTCAGAAACCTCCAACACCAAGTTACAGTCCGCCAATTAAACCCCCACCAGTGAAGCCTCCGACACCAACATACAGTCCACCTATCAAGCCACCGCCAGTTCAAAAGCCTCCCACACCAACGTACAGTCCCCCGGTAAAGCCACCACCAGTGCAAAAGCCTCCGACACCAATTTATAGTCCACCCGTTAAGCCACCACCAGTGCAAAAGCCTCCGACACCAATTTATAGTCCACCCGTTAAGCCACCACCAGTGCAAAAGCCTCCGACACCAACTTACAGTCCACCAATTAAACCACCACCTGTGAAGCCTCCAACACCAACATATAGTCCACCTGTTAAGCCACCACCAATACATAAGCCTCCGACACCTACTTATAGCCCACCTATTAAGCCACCACCAGTGCAGAAGCCTCCGACACCAATTTACAGTCCTCCGATCAAGCCACCACCGGTGCACAAGCCTCCTACACCAACTTATAGTCCCCCTATAAAACCACCACCTGTACATAAGCCTCCGACACCGATTTACAGTCCTCCGATCAAGCCACCACCGGTGCACAAGCCTCCAACACCATCTTATAGTCCTCCTGTTAAACCACCACCTGTACATAAGCCTCCGACACCAACTTACAGTCCCCCTATCAAGCCACCACCAATTCAAAAGCCTCCCACACCTACGTACAGTCCCCCTATAAAGCCACCACCAGTCCAAAAGCCTCCAACACCAACTTACAGTCCACCTGTCAAGCCACCACCAGTGCAAAAACCTCCTACACCAACTTATAGTCCTCCTATTAAACCACCACCAGTACAAGTACCTCCAACACCAACTACTCCATCACCTCCACAAGGTGGATATGGTACTCCTCCTCCATATGCATATTTATTGCATCCTATAGACATAAGCAATTAGGTAAACAAGATACAATACATATATTTTCTCAAGGATAGTCAAATAGGCTTTCAAGCACAAGAGAAGTGTATGTTAAAGCTATATATGGTACTGCATATTATGCAGTAAATAAATAAAGTTCTATAAATGGTTGTTAATATATATGTTACAGTCGATCTCGTTGTTATGCCACTCTTTGAGTTGAAGTGTTTTCATGTACGCATTTTCTAAAATCTAACAAGGAAAATAAATTTCCGTGGCCGTAAATAAACCTCAAGTAAACTATCTCGATACCTTTTGTATTAAAGTTAAAACTTGATGAATTCCATTAGCATATTTTGGCAGCTCAATATTTAACTGCTGTTATATACAAATCTAACGAGACAATAATAAAATCATAAATTAGAGACAACATCTACCAAACACTAAATTCCGCTCAGAAATGAGAATTAAAAGCATATTCATAGTCATCTGGTTTAGCAGAAAAATAATAAAATATATATGTTTCTTGTGTGTATTATTTGAAGAGTAGACCACCCACTCCTTTTTTTGCATTCAAGATTAATGCATGATACAGTCTGATCCAATTTTTCTGTCAGTGGACACAAAATAAAAACTAACACTGATATTAAAAAAAAAAAAAACTATAATACTATATGTGATATTTCCAGTGAGGTAAATCTCATGAGTATCGAAGACTAAGGTGGAGATTTGTTAGAATCCATGTTTATTTTCAGATAAGTCGAACAAAGAATAGCTCGAGCAGAAGCTAAGTTCACTCTTAATTAAGTATTGAGAAGCTTCGCGTAGAGCCAGATAAACACGTGAGAGTCATCATTACTAGTAGTTATTGTTTGTTAGCGTAAACACAAATCCTAACAGATTTCATATTATATTATGCTTCATAAAGGGTCACAACATAAACCATCTTCAGACACTAAGATCACACCTGATCACACACAAACTTCAGTTCAAGCATGGACTTGAAAAGAACAGCTAAGATAGTTACATGTCCTCTACACATACATAATATTAATATATTACATGAAACACACAGAATAAGGATTAAAACAGTACTGCGTCTTATGGGATACCGATAATGGGCAAGAAAGGAACGTAATAACTGGTCGGAGCCAGCCCCCACTCGGGAGGAACAGGCAAATCAACGGTCTTAGACGAACCAAAAGATCCGAGGCTTCTTGGATATGATTTCAAGAAGATCAACTTTGAAGAGAGACAGTATTTGTCACCATCAAGCTTAACAATCTTCGACTTAATGTTATTCTTGGAAGCATAAAGTTGCTTGAAGCTGCCTTGGAGTTCTGCTTCACAGTTTGATTCGATACTTGAGGGAAGTTTCGACATGAACTCACCCTTCTTGTCGGTTGTTACGGTGAAATGCGTTTTTGTGTGGCTACAGCTAACACCGACCATGATTCCTATATATAACAAATATATAAAGTCTAGTTACAAGTGTTAACTATAACAATGTCTAGTCAAAAATAGTTGATATAGAATTTACCTGAATAATCATAATCATTGGGACAGTCGAAACAAGAGACTTTTCCTTCGACGAGGGAAGCCGAGACCACGAGGCAAGATGAGAGACTTGCCGAGAAAAGGAACAAAGCTAAGAAATGTGACCGCAAAGCCATTGAAGTAGGCAAAAATCACTTGATGAATACATAATGAAGAAGATGTGTGTATATATAAGTAAATAGAGATATTGTAACGATACAAGGACAGTCACAAGTTTTACAATTGCTTCATTACTGAATGGGTCCCAAAGAACGAGCATGGTGGTTGAGTTGGCGTTAAATGAATAAGTGTATCCAAATCTTATCCCCATGAAATTAATATAACTTTCCGATAGATGGGAATTTATGTGGAATTTCTAGTCAAATCGTTGAGGACTATTTGATGTTTTTGTTGGTGTTAATTCACTAAAACAAATAATTTACTCATTAATACAGACCACGTAAATAATCAGTTGGCCAGCGATGTTATCTGACATGTAAACATCAGTTTTCCAAAAGTGAAAATTTAGTTTTTGTTTGTAAATAATTAATTCAGTCTAGTGAGAAAATTTCGTGTATCATAAGATGTTAGGATTTAGCCTAATGATAATTTGATGGCCGACTTGCAAGAAAAAAAAGTGTTATCTATATATAAAATATTTGTTTAACATTAAAATTTACCAAAAATACTATTTTTTATTGTAGGGTAAAATTTATTTTTAATAATTTACCAAAAATATTTTCTCCGATTCATAATATAAGATTTTTTGAAGATTATTTTTGTTCCATAATTATTAGATGTTTTCAAAATTTCTAGCAATATATATATATACTAGATTTTAACCCGCGGTACACCGCGGGATGATTTAATTTTAAAGTTAGTATAAAAATATTTTGTAAATTGTATCTGCTTATAACATATTTATTTATATTATAGTTTACAATTGTTATTAAGTAACGGTATACTACGAGTCCACGAGATAATTATTAATAAACTGAGGATTTAATCCGTATTAAAGCGGTGTATAAATATTGATTCAAATTCGTCCGCCATATAAATCATTTCCGAAATATAATCCGTTCCGTAATTTCTTAACCCGTCCTGTGATTTGTATTAAAAAAATAAGGATTAAATCCGTATTGAAGCGGCGGATTAATGATATTTTAATCTTTTTATTATTGTTGATTCAAAAACCCGTCCCGCCAAACCAATCCCCCCAAAAAACTCATTTATTTTATTAATGTTCTTATTTATGATATGATTCTGAATCATTGTCTAAATATTTTAATCGATGTAGAACGTTGAACACACATTTTCGTCAATTGGATAATATATGTCCGTTTTTAAAATTTCGAATCACAGTATATGCAGAAAAAAAATTGATTTTTTTTTTACTTTATGTATTATATGATGATTCAAAACAGTTAAAAACAAATCAAACAAAGATGATAGGAAAATCATAATTATAAATCTTAATCAAATCTTAAAAAAATCTAAATTATTAAATATGGAATATCCGGTGTATGAGTTGGGTTAAATATAACCCGACCCAACAAATTTTTTGTGAAGAAATTTTGAAAATGGGTCGGATATCCGATATACCCGAAAGCTTTTTTACCTATCTGTCACAAAAAGTGCTGCGATTATACTAGTATAGATATATATAGTTTGAATGTGAAGGAGTTAACGACCATGCAAAATAGTCAACATGATTTTATTAGGGGCATTAAATTGTTGGGTTCGTTCCACCGTAGTATTACTCTATTTTCATGCAATTGTCATTTCACCGTCGGTGGCTCTCCTTATGGGCTATATATCTCTTACATTGCTTAGGACCAAACAAAAAAAATTGCAAAATATCTGAATTCATTGTGTGTTTAAACCAAATTATTACGGTTGTAAAACCAAACATTTGGGATTAAATAGTTCTGATATTTAATGCTAAGAGCTGACCAAATAAATGCAGATGATATTTGCCTTAACTTTAAGTAGGACCGGTCCCCTACTTGTTTTGTTAAGAAGTTATATGAAAAATCAAAATTCCTACTCATTTAGTCAAGCCCTCTTGCATTCTTTCTCTTTAAGAGGGATTTGGTCATTTTGGTTTTAGATCCATGTTAAATTTGTTCATGTGCTCAACCGGCTCTCTTTGTCGTCGAATGTGCCTATCAAGTATATCGATGTCTCCCCCAAAAGGAAAGAGATGTATGTCTCGTTCACTCCGAAAAATACACCTAAGAAATCAAGATCATGAGCACGAGAAGGCGTTAGTAACAAAAGAAAAAAGAAAAAAGCATTAGTTTCTTTTTTTGTAAACTAATAAAAGGATTAGTTTCAACTGGAATCTAAAGTGTAAGTGGAATCATTTTAATGTCCGAAACAATATTTATAACTTGATAGCTCAAGTTTTCAACTCGAATTGGTAATATCTACAAGTCTTTGGTTTAAATGCCTATGTACATTCAATCCACAAAGAGCGAATTATTGCAACAGTAGACTTCTGAAATCCAAACTAGAGCAAATGGTTTTAGGGGTTTTATAAATTTAAAGAAAGGAAAGCAATTAAAAGGCAAGAAGATAAAGCATTAAGCAAAACAAGATTTAAGCAATTAAAAAAATCATGAGACCAAGGGCTTGGCTAAGACAAACATCAAATAACAACCCTGCCGAGAGATGTATCTAATCAACCACCTCTTGGCCGACGGAAACGACCGCATCTCCTGGCTTATGTGGGCTACGGTCTGGATCTTTGGACTGGTGTGGGAGGGGAAGCTGGATTGGTCATGGTTCTCCCGAAAATATTTGGCCAATGCCAAATTTGTTGGATGCTTAGGAAGTTCTGGATAAGACAATCACTAGCTTTTCTTAGATGATTATTTGTTTTAGAGATATTTACCCTTTACCACACTTTTTCAAGTTCTCTTTCACTCACACACACTTTTAAGTTTTCACATCTTTTTTATGTGTGTTAAGTGACTTATACCCTCTAAAACCAATCTTCATCTTCTTCCTTACTTTCACATACTTCTCTTTCTTCTTCTTCCTCCTCGATTTTGATCCATAGCAAAAGAAACTCTCTCTCTCTCTCTCTCTCTCTCTCTCTCTCTCTCTCTCTCTCTCTCTCTCTCTCTCTCTCCTTCCATGATTTGTACCGCCTTCCTCTCTCCATCTCTCCATCTCTCCATCTCTCCATAGCTTATTGGATCAAATCCTCTTCTCGATGATGGCGGCGGCTCACCGGAAATCGGTGGTACCGATTCAGCAAACGGATGGGAGAAGCTTCTTAAACCATTCGATCTGGATTCTCTCAGAAATTCATTTCATAAGATCACTCCTTTTCAGCTTTGTAAGCTACTTCAATGGAGTTGTTCTCATAAGATCTAGATTCTCTCATCTCTAACCAAAGTCTCGTTTCAAACACAACCCTAATTGAAACAGAGCGTGTGGCTTTGCATACTATGGATTTGCATACGAACGGGTCGGCCAAATTATGTTTATTAATAATACCATCCATGACATTGTGAACAATTGTTCGCTTCGACATGTTCATACTATCCATGTACTAGCCTACTGGATTCGAACAAATGGATGACTTAAATAACCACCAGCTTGAAAAAACACAAATAAAAGTTTTGGGTAACTGTATGTGCTTGGTGAAGACCATATGTATTGTCGGCTAATTGAAAATCATCAAGACTTGTTGCAGGCTTGGGATACCCTCACAACCAGCAGCACTATAATGGATTTAAGGTTCTCTAAACACTTTCAGATCATCCACTTGGATTCGGCCATAAACACTTGTCCATTTTACCATAAGCACTTGTTCGTCGTAGTACTTACGAAAGTTAATAACACCGAGATAGTCAACATACTTGCCATCATCCATATATACAATCTTTGATGGATACCTTACTTGTCATGTTCTTCTCTTTTTCCAAGCTTTGTATTCACCTTCTCTCACCTTGTTCTTCTTCTTCTTACCCTAATTTCAAAATCCGGAAATATCCACCGAAATTGGCGGATGTATAGTCCACCGAAAAACCTTATCTTTATTCATCCATATGGTCAGAGTTTAGCGGATATGTTTGGATAATCAGTAGTTATAAATATTGGTATAGTATGTTTGTTCAAGTATATTTTAATATCCATTTAGTAATAAACAAATGTTCAATCAAAAATGGATAATATGTACTATAATTATTTACTTAAAATGTAGGAAAAATTATATCTTAATTTATTATATAAAAAATATACAATATATGTTATGTTAAGTAACTAAAATGATAATAAAAAGAAAAAAAAAAGAAAAAAAAAAGAAGAGAATGAGAGAAAGAGAAGTGACGGGAAGGAGAAGAAAAGAGGAAGAGTTTGCTAGGGGTATTTTGGTATTGATAAATGTTGAACAGTTAAAAAAAGATGAAAATCTCAGAATGTGTGTGTTTTGTTACGAAAGACAAGAAAAATGTGGTAAAGTGTAACTCACCCTTTGTTTTATACTCCCTCAGTTTCACAAAAAGTGTCATTTTAGAGTTTTGCACACAGATTAAGAAAACATTAAATTTTTTGTTTTTTCTAAACAAAAACATCATTAACTATATACCTAAACATAATCTGCCCAATAGTAAAACAATCTGCAGAATACTAATAGTCATAAAACATAAAAAATCATTAAATTTTGCATTGAAAACCTAAAACGACACTCTTTGTGAAACAAAAATAAAACCTTAAAACGACACTCTTTATGAATCGGAGGGAGTACAATGTTCAATCTTGAAATGCGATCTAATGATCACTAGGTCTTGTATTGACCAATCACTGTTTGGTTTGATTAAACTCGCCATTTCTGCCCCACAAATTGTATGTGGCTCCAAGATTTACCCCAAAAAAAATCTAGATGGACAATTTTCATATAATAAATCCAAATTGTCTATTTTATTTATGTTATTTAGAGACAATTTTCTGATTAAAAAATGAAATAGCAATGATGAAGGAAATGCATGGCGTACGTGAAAAACAGAAGGGTTATACTTATATCATCGAACTAGATCTTGACCCGCACGTATGTTCGGGATTTTATATTTTTAAAAATGCGTTTTAATAAAATTTAATTCAATATAGGTTCTTTTGTTATTTTGGTCATATATGTAGATTCGGATCCGCACATATGTGCGGATTTATGGTTGTAGATATTTATTTGGTATACCATTCATAATTTGAATTCATATTAGTCTGGTATTTTGTTTGGTTTCATTTCGGAGTAAATGAGTTGATTTGTTTTTGTTATCAGACAACTACGTAGAAAAGACAATGAGAAATAGTAGTCTCGTCCCGTCTCGTTGCCTATCTTGAAATTTCCCGTCACATGTTGTTTTCTTGAAAATAATTACCTATCTGAGAATTTTTAATCTAGTTCAACAGATAAGAGAGCGGGTAAGAGATTCAGATAAAATTCTCATATTTTCCGTACTTTCCCTTTCGAGATTTAATTTTTACAAAATAAATAGAACCTATTAAATTTTTTTATTTTTAAACATTCTTTAATTGTTTAAAACGTTGGTTCGGGATTATATTTGAACACATATTTATTTGGTATAATATTCATAATTTGAATTTATACCAAGTGCAGTTTGATTCGGTTTAAGTCTGAAGTATAAAATAGTTAAATGTTTAAAATAACAAAATTTTGACCACTACTTTGAAGCAGATGGACTGGAAATAACCGTGAAGCGGATTAATGATCAGTAAGATTTTTATTAAACTTGTGAATGATTAGAGATCTGTGAACCGATGAGAAAACTAATCGGTTGACTTTGGTTAGTAATTAATTTTGCAAACTTTTGAACATATTTTCAAAAATGTTACCGTTTCTAGACAATTTCTTCTTGTATTAAGATTCTGTACTGAAACAAAAGATAACACTTAAATCAGAGAAGGTAGCACGGGAATATGAGCAACTTGTAGGAAAGAACAAAGTTCATTAATTAGCATTAATTAGCATCAAGTACTAAATTAAAATATTTGGTTTCTTTGCTATATAACTCACCCATTACAAAAGTGGAATCAAGAGCTTATATAAAAACTATTTGTTGGATCATATTTTAAGCTGAGTGTGACAGTCTTTTGATCCAACTCCAGTAGAAGCCATGGCTCGACAAATCTATGTAGTTAATTTATAAGTTGTAGAAACATCGCCTAAATGAGAGTATAATATTCTATTTTGTAATTATCATCACACAAATAAAAGAAAATGTATCCAAGAGTCACATTTATAAACAGAGAACAAAATTTAGTTACGACTTACAATCTGAATGGTGGCCACGATGACTTGAAGCTGAATATATATAATGGTGTAAATTTATAGAAACAGATATTGTTCTTTGTTACTAAGTTAAGCTGAAACAAATCTTACTTGCAAATCAAGATTTACCATATTTTTATATCAATTTAAGTCACAAATTTTGATGCATTTAATTCGAATCATACTTTTAAAGAATATTTTAATTACCGCGTTGAGACAAAAAAAAAATATTTTAATTACCGCGTATTAGTAGAGTTTTGATTTATAGTATTTTCTATATATTTTTGAATTTTTTAAAATCTTACTTAATTACCAAGATTATGAATTTAGTCTTAAAAAAAAATTAATTGAATACGAAATAAAGAAAACTAATGAATATGAATTTCGTTAAATTTCAAATCATTATTTAATTTTAAATAATGCTCTTAAAGAATTTTGAAAAAAATAAATCCGAAAATATTTTTTCCTAAATTAATTCAAATTAACTCAGTTTGAATTAATATATCTTGCATGTTGAGTTTGGATTTCCTAGAGTTTTCTAAAACTATTAATAACTTTTTTTTTGAAATCATGATTTTTAGGAAATATATTTGATTTTTCGATTTTATATTTTAAGGTCGTATATAGAGTTTTTGTTATTTCTTAGTAGTGAATAATACTACTTTTTCTATATATTTTTTTGACAGCAGTAGTGAATAATACTACTAATATTACCCTTTTGCGATTCATTTTTTTCCTTCTTCAAATTTTAAAAAAACTAATGGCAATCTAAGTAATATTCTACAAACTAAAGGTTACTTAATATTTTGTGCTTCACAATAATAGTATAGATTAAATAATAATTTTTTTTTAATATATGTGAAAATTCTATAACATCAAGTTTTTAAGGAAAAAATTGAGTAGTATACGTAAATAGTTGTTGTTAGTCCTAATTCTTGTTGTATTTCAATTAGAAAAATATGATATGGGTTCTTTTTTTTTATCATCCGAAATATATGATATGGGTTCATTGTGTAGTATATTTAATAATAATTTTCTAAAGGTATTGTCTTCGGAAGATATGTACATAAATACATAACCATAAAAATAAATGATGAAGCAACTTCCATAAGAAAACAAAGAAGGTGTCAACAACAAAAACGCTAATTAAGCAACTATTGAAAATCCATATATAACAAAAAAAAAAGTTCGAACAAAATAAAACCTATAAAGAAGACGAAAGCTTATTCCCTGAATCCTAGACATTAATTTAACTTCATGCGCAAACGGTGTGTGTTTTCCTCGATCGTCCATCATTCAAGCTCGTGGATTAGATTCATGGGTTGAAACTCAGAGGCACCATTTCCTCCTCTTTCTGACTACACGTATGTAGCGACTAACCATAGCCATTTGTTTTGTATTTGTTTGCAGAATATTAGAATGGAGACTGAGATGATTTCCGTGAGAAAGGTACTAATATCGCAAATCTAACATGCATATTTATAGTCGTAAATCTTTTTTGATAATTAGGAGATTCACAAATATATTAGTTAGCTTAAATTAGTTAGATAATATTTTGGAAAATGTATATTCTAGATTACTTAGAATATAAAATCACAACTGATATAGCAAAGAGATTTGACAAACTTTATAAATCTTTTTAAAGAAACTAAATATAACCAGATAATGACAAATTGATAAGGAATGTTTGTTATATGCCTGATTGGCCTCCTAAATTTTAGGTAATCTCTTTAATATCTTTAAACCGTATGACCCATTGACCCGTTTTATAATGAATTGGTTAATGTGAGTGACGTGAAATAAATATGGTTATGATTAGAGATTTGTAATGGCATATATTGTAATTTTTTACAAAACTCAATGTTACAACTTATAGATGTACTTCCCAAATAATAGTATAGAATATTTTGATTAATCATACTTTTCAAATCAAATTATTAGTTTTAGAGTTATTTACAATCTAGCACACTTTCTCAAGTTCCTTATCAGTATGACACACTTCTTACTTTCGACAATGTTATGATGTGTGATAAAGTCTTAAATACCCTCAAACTAAATCTTCTCTAGTTCCCCTTCCAACTTATTTGTTTGGATAAAAAAAAAGGAATTTAAAAAATTAAGAGAAACCAACTTCTTCGTCTCTCTCGAGTAGTTCTCCAACCCTAACCCTCTCCTTCAAATAAGAACGCGTGAACCACACCTTTCACAACTTCGTTACTCTTCGTCCAATACAACTTCTTCGCTTCATCATTATCCTCCCAAACATTCCTTAAGCTTCCTCTTCCCATGTACTCGTAAACCATGAATCTGTTGCGGCGGAGTTTCACGACGTTCCGGTGACGGATCTCAGTGAATACTCTGATTTTGTTTAGGAACTCTTGTTTTATCGATGAATTTGAGATCGATGAGTTTGTTGTTTCGTTTATCTCACAAAACCCTCAAATTCATTCAACCAGCGGGATCGATGTCGGAGCTCACAGTACCTTTCACGCATTAACTCAATTTATCTGCTAAACCCTAAAATAGCTTCATGCCGTTTTTCTAGTTCTCAATCAAAGCTTCACCGCCGTCGTGTGTTGTTCTTTCTTCGAGCTGTGTTCTCTATTCTCAGGTGAAGCTTCTTTCTACGATTTGCCTTGGTTTCGTTTCGAAATATCAAGTCTTTTTCTCAGATTTATATCTGGGGCTAATCAGAATTAGTCGGGATCTAATAGATTTCTGTATTATCTGTCTGGATTGGTACCAGTGTCTAAATGTAATTGACTTTTATTGTTTATTGTGGAAAAGCTCACAATGATGATGTGGTTGATTCCAAACCCAAGATATCTTCTCATATGTGTATGTGGACGATAAAGCATATAGATGAACGGTGGCTATATGTAAAAAGGGTATTTTAGTTTCTTTATCCTTCCGTTGGTCAGCATGTATTTGTAATCTTCCCTACCGGCAGTGCCATAGAAAGTAGTATACTGAAATTGAGTTGCAACTAGCAATGAGATTATTGTCCTAAATTCAAAATCCGAGTTGATTTGATATTTGTTTGATTTCTTCTTCCATGTGATCGAACATGGTGATCGAACATGGCTTCAAGGTCTTGTTAATATTAAATGGTCAAATCTCTTTGGGGTAATGTGGTATGTATGGTTGTATGAATCTATCTTGTAATGGATATGAACAAATGGATGGCTAAAAGAATTGGAGTCAATTTATTTAAATAGATATGAACTAATGGATAGATATAAACAAACATATGGCTAAAAGAGTAGAAGTTTGTGGTAGTGTCCATACACAAATGAATATTAGTCAAAAAATAATGGATGGTGTGCTTTTAATTGATGATTATCATCTATCCATGTACTAGCCTACTGGATTCGAACAAATGGATGACTTAAATAACCACCAGCTTGAAAAAACACAAATAAAAGTTTTGGGTAACTGTATGTGCTTGGTGAAGGCCATATGTATTGTCGGCTAATTGAAAATCATCAAGACTTGTTACAGGCTTGGGACACCATCACAACCAGCAGCACCATAATGGATTTAAGGTTCTCTAAACACTTTCAGATCATCCACTTGGATTCGGCCATAAACACTTGTCCATTTTACCATAAGCACTTGTTCATCATAGTACTTATGAAAGTTTATAACACCGAGATAGTCAACATACTTGCCATCATCCATATATACAATCTTTGATGGATACCTTACTTGTATATGGTCACGTCCACATGGATACCAGTAATACTTTTCATGTGTTCCAATTTTGATTTACTTTTTTTTCTCTAATGGAAGCCGAATGATGGACAAAAATTTTGTACTAATTAAAGGTCCAGTCTTGATTTTGTATTATTGTTAAATCCAAAAGATTAGATTTTGATTTAAACAAATTTACATATCGGTTTGGGTTTATAAGATATGAATTAGGGTTTAGTGATATACATTTAAACATGCTAAACATATCGGTTTGGTTTTATAAGGAAGGAGTTAGGATATATTGTTATACATTTAAGATTTACAGTTTTGATAACTAAAGATTCTTGCATTTTATCGTTTTTCACCACCCCCTATCCATGCAATATATTATCCTCTTCATAGTGAAAATATGTTCAACCATAAGTAAATAATGTGTAATGTGGAGAAATATGAATTTTGATTAATTTGAATCAATTAGTACCCGTTAGCATATGTTTCGTAGCAACTCGGAACCACCAAATCACAGGTTTCTTGATACCCGTTTGATTAATTTTGATTAAGCTCACAAGCCTAACTTCAAACTTATCATTTTTGTCCATAAAATTATAACCAACCGATGTTTTCCATATGGTATGACGAAGTAACATATCGGTTTGGGTGTAGAAACCAATATGGGTTAGGGGTAATGTAAATAAATTAAGGACTTGATGGTCTGTTCCATGTGGACATCATTTGTTCAAAAATATAGTTCATATGTTCAAATGTTCGCAAACATTGTATAGAAATGCTTGAGATATTATAATTTTAACCATGTATTCAGTGTTGGATGGTCAATTAAACTAAAAAACATGTATAATAGTAAAATATTAACAACGAATACTTGATCAGAGTTTGGCAGATGTATAGTCCACCGAAAGTTTTTATTCTTATTCATCTATATGGTTAGAGTTTAGCGGATATTTGTTCAAGTATATGTTTATTCTTGGATGATCGGTAATTAGAAATATTGTTGTAATATGTTTGTTTAAGTATTTCTGGACATCCATTAAATAACAAGCAAATGTTCAATCAAAAATGGATAATATGTAATATAATTCTTCACCTAAAATATAGCAAAATGGATTTTAAAATGTAGGAAAACTTAAATCTTAATTTATTGTGTAAAAAATAGAAAATATATGATATTAAATAATTAAAATGATAATGTAGAGAGAATGAGAGAAAAAAAAGAGAGAGAAAGAGAAATGACGTGGAAAGAAAGAAAAAAGAACAAGAATTATGCTAAATATATGTTTGTATGTCAACATAGTCACGTCTAATTTCTAGAATTTCTGTGATTTTTTAACCATTAGATCTCAAATATCTCTTAAGATCCAACGGTCCACATAGCTAAACTATTAGTTAGATTAAGTACCACTCAACTCAACTCTTTAGCAAAACTGATGTAGTTCAAGGGTATAATAGTATTGAATTTTGTTCAACAGTGAAAAAACTTGTAAAAACACGGAAAGTGTGTCTTTTGTAAGCAAAGTTGTAGAAAGTGTCCCACAATGTAACTCACCCAAAGAAATTGGTTTAAAATTCCGTTTGACGGTGAAGTGACCATCACACCATGGATCGAGTCCCGCTCCTTACAATTTGTAGGGATTAGGCTAATGGGCCGGCCAGTTGTGGCCCAAGGTTGACAAAAAAAAAAAAAAAAATTCCGTTTGACGACGTAGTAAACTAATAGAATTCCACACGTAAATCAATAGTGGTTTTGCAGTAAAAAATTGAATGTATATATTTTTAATAAAAGAAACTTGATCTTCATGTTGTTAAATGTTAATAATCATCCTTGAAGATGAGTTGACAAATTAGTAAATTACTCCATTATTAAAGAATATGTATATGTCCCTGTTTAATATGAAATTGTGTAACTGAAACTTAACTAGATTGTGTACCCGCTTAATTCAAAATTTTTATTTTTTGAGTATAAATATAATCAATTGAATTTTTAAAGATTTTACTTTATCCATGTGCATTATCTTTTCAAAGTAGTAAAAAGTTTCTTAATATAGCTGTTGACAAACAAAAAAAAGTAGTAAAAAGTTTCTCACACTTTTCACTAAATTTTTTTTCGTCATTTTCTATGATTCACTCGTCGTCTCCCGACATCTACTCTCTTTTGTCCGTATATCGTATCTATTTTCTCTAGGGAGATGTTTGTCATAAGTTTTTTTTGACCAAGTTTTGGTGCATCTAAAACTGCTTCATAGACAACAAATCTCACATATGGACTCATTCCTATTCACAAACATATGTTTCAACGTGAAATTTTGCACTTTATCTTGACCATTTGAAATATACAAAATTCTCTTTCTAAATATATAATTTAACATATATTATGATTAAAAATAGTATTCTTAATGTTGATTTTTCTAAAATGTGACACTTACGAACTCATAAAAATTATTCTAATTTTAAAATACATTTATTAAAAAAAACTCTTCAATCTACTATTACTATTCTAATTTTCAAATAGCATTCTCAAATATTATTATTACACAATTTTATTATTCGATAAAATTATTTTAGTTTTATTTTTGATGTTTGGGATAGTTTTTTGTTTTATTTCAAATCACCTTAATTTTTTTCAATCTATGTTAATTTCCTAAACACTGATTAATATTTAGTTTCTCTTTTTTAGGTATTCATTTAAAAAAAAACAAAGCACCACTTTTTAATTTAGAAAACATTAATAATATAGAAAAATTATTAATTTAACTATTTATATTATATTATAATTATAAATAATAATATGTCCTCGATCCTTCTTATTTTTCAATCGGTACTCAAATTTTAAATGTCTATTTTTCAGAAATGAATTGCTTTTTATTTTAATGAAAAACAGTTAAATTTGGTATTTTTTAAACCCTTATTTTATTTATTCTACTAAATAGTTGTAACTCTTATAAATAATTGTTGTACCATTAAAATATATGATAAGTTTCTTTTTTCGTATCTCTAACTATTTTAAAACAATTACTCATTATATGTTAAAATATAATTATCTATTCAAAATTTTCAAATTTTCAGTTGTCTATTAATGTTTTTCGTTTTTTCATAATATTTAATTTAATTTTGTCAACTATTGCTTTTGTTTAATATGTGAATTAATTTTAATTTTATTATTTTTTGTTTTAATAAATAAAATATGTGGAGCCTAGAAAAAATAAAATATAATGACATTGATGATGATGTGGACACCCTAGATTGAGAGAGAACTCTGTAATTATATATATAGATTTTACAGCTTAACTTAATTTGATCCACAAGCAAAAAATTACTTTTACAGTTTTGGGTTAAGGATAAAATAGGAATTGGTCTACTCCCACCTTAAGCTCTATGAAACCGTTCTGCTCTAAGCAACAATTTAAATAGAAAACGATAAAACATAAATGGAATCTTGTGTAAATAAATATAACAAATCAAATTACAGACGCAAGTGAAAAAAGTCAAGTTTTATCCTATTTAGTAAAGTTCAATCAAAGCAAGGAAGCTTCAAAATTTGAAAGTCGCATTAGAAATATTCAACGAAAGAGTAAAATTATATAAAGATTTGATTAATTAATCACACGCGGTTACTTAAAACAGTATAAATATAGTTGTGGCTTGATATTGAAGGTGTAAGATTTGTATATACAAAATGGAAGTCCAAAGGCGTAGCGTACTGTTTCTTCTAGTTCTATCTCTTCTTATTCATACACAATTCAAAGTCGTTGGTTCACTTGATCAAGCCTCTGTGTCATCTATTGATGCAAAACGTCATCATTTAACCGTAGAAACGAGGTCGTTACCGGGTGATTTTGTGCGGAGACAGCTTGCCGGTGGTGGTTGTGGAGGGGGAGGGGGAAGTCGTGGAGGTGGAGGCGGTGGATCAAGTGGAGGAGGAAGCTCAAACCGTGGTGGCAGTCGTGGTGGTGGTGGTGATGGCGGTGGTGGTAGCGGAGGTGTCCGACTTCAATACTCTTTTGCGTTGTTCATCTTCACGACATGGTTCATTCTCATGTTTTATTAGACTCTAAATTTTAGTTTTCTAAGTTTTTTTCTCTCTCTCTTCTTAGTTTTTTTTTTTTGGTTTGACAAAGCTCTTCTTAATTAGTTGAATTATTTTGTTTAATATAATTATTGTTTGGTTACGTCCATGTGCTGATGATCGTTTGGTTAATAATGACACGAACGTAGCTTAAAGATTAGAAAACTAGTTGTAGTAGTAAGTGGTTTGGTTTTGATCGTTCCGAACATGTGTATAACCTTATGTACAAACTTGCTCGTTACATCTTACACAAACAATTGGTAGATGCGAGAAGATTTTTTCATTTTGGCCAACTATCAATTAATTTGTCCAACCAAAAAAAAAAACAGTTAAAATCTCTTTATTGTACAAGAATTCCAAAGAAAGGCCAGGTCAAACCAGCCCATTGTGCACCACACAACACCACCGGAACTAATGGCTTTGTTAAGATTAATCTAATCACCCGAATAAATTTAACGTTACACCAACTTAATATATGCTTTTATTTGGGAAAATGTAAATTGACTAAAGTCCTCTGTTCTTCTTCGGTTGATACGTTATATCTTTCTTTTTTGGTTCTGGTTTCAAGCAATTTAATTCTTACTTGGTGCTTTTATTCTTCCACAACATCAGATCAAAAATATCAATCCATTTGCACAAAAACATGGGGACCATAATGTTTCTTAAAATAACATTTTGATCAGAGTATTTTCAATTACTTCAAGCCCACCCAATCAATCTTCATGTATTCAAGCAAGTGGATAGAAAGCAAGCATGGCCAAACCACACATTCCTTGGGGTGCATCCACGTCTCTCTTGATCCTCATGAAACCATCCTCTCCCCAAGTTTCCCCCCAAGAATTCTTCACCACCCAATACTTAGTCCCTTCTTCACTCATACCATAACCAACAATCGTCACCGCATGATGCAAATCCGTCCCACATTCTCCGTTGAATATCCCGCCCGAGTAGTGCCTAAACCCGGCTCCTGTCCCTTCTATCCCCACGGAAACAGGCTGTTGAGACACCGCTTGTAGCAATGCTTCCTCATTATTCATTGGAACTGTCTCATATCCGCTGATTGTAGCAGCACGGAAAGACGATGATAGGGTAGTTGATGAGCTACAAGTTTGTTGTGATTCTTGATATGGATAGTTATCCTCTGTAGTGATGCCTTGGTTTTTGATTATGTACTCAAAAGCTTTTGACATTATCCCTCCATGACATCCTTGGTTGTAGTCTGTGTCGCAGTCTAAGAGTTGTTGCTCCGATAGCGATACGAGCTCGCCTTTAGTAATCTTTGTAATGCCTTCCACCGCCGCCACCGCAGAAAACGCCCAGCATCCTCCTGTTCCATTTTGAAAAAGTTCATGTTTTAGAACAATGTATGTCTATTCTTTTTTTTTTTTGTTAAGGAATAAAAATTAAATTTCAGAAAAAAAGAATCAAAATAATGACGTCAAGCACAAATAATGTAGGTTGTTATAAAAAAAATAAAAAAATAAATTATTACCACATCGGCCTTGATACTTAACGGGTGTAACAGCCCCCTCTTGTCTCCAATCCATGCTCTCGCCAGTATCACTAACATTACCATATCTAAACGGCACCGTTTTATCCGAAGACAGAGTTGAAATTCCTGTTATTTCCTCGGGCACAACTAGTCCAGTGTGTGTCGCCCGAAATTCTTCGTCAGTGAGATCAGAGAACTCGTTGACATCCAACTTGTACGTGATGTTCTTATTCATATTGAAGCTCTGGACGAACTCCAAGTTCTTCTTGAAAATATTGAACCGATTTCTTTTTTCGGATTCGTCAGAGTAAACGCGATTGAATCGAGCCATCCATTGCTCATGTTTCTCAATGGGAGAAGCTTCAAAAAGGCCACCACGAGATGTAGCTAGCGAAGTTCTGTAACTCAAAAAAATAGTTAGAATGAATATGATAGTTGACGACATTCCTAGAGGTAATAGTATGGAAATGAATGGGCACAATTTAAATATAGTATCAATAAAAATACTCTTTTAATACAAATGTTTTGGTTATGTTACTTGGAATTGCCAAGAAGTGTGTATGCCAAAATGGTCTTATATAAGAAATTGTGAGTGAAGTGTGTGGTGAGATTTAAATATACTAAGGAAGTGGGACCAAATGACATGGGAAAACAAATTGCAACATTATTGTTCTTAGATTCTATTTGCCAGTTTTTATATGCCTCACTCAAAGTAAATGGTCAACGTTAACTCAGTAAAAAATATTTTGGCCGGTTAAATTTTGGGAGGTTCGCATGATATACCGTTTTGTAAAACTTTGAATATAACAATAAGCTTTTGGTACAAAGCCATTGTTGATTTTTTTTTTCTTTGGTTTGTGGTCTATATTAAGCTCTCTATGTGCCTTGCTTGAACATCGTACACGTTGCACTCTTAGTGCCTTCGCAGACCCCACGAGCTACAAGAGCAAGGCAGCAATTGCTAAAAAATTTAATCCGATAGAAACAATGGAAATCACAAATATTAAAAAATTGAATATTCATTTGGTTCTAAAGATATAAATGTTTGTGTAATGTATATCGTAAAAACATAAATAGGCATATATAAACCGTATATTTATTATCTTCATACAGATTTTAAATATGTATATTTATAAATTAAATATAGGACTATTTAACAGTAAGAACTTAAGAGTTATTACAAATTTTAATTTTTTTTCTATCTTAATACTTATGGAACGAAAAAGATATTTGGTCGAAGTACCTAATTTTTGCGAAATTTTTAACACTAAATATCATAATAGTTCTGGAACAAATATAGATTCAAAAATTAAAGATTCAATAAGATATCAGTTCTTACCCATTCCTTATTGCGGTAAAGGACCAGATGAAGGAAAGAAGTCATATCATCGATCAATGTTTCAATTTTCCATAATTTTCATAATTTTAAAATGATTGTATCTATTTTTTTTTTTAAACATTATCTAAATACGCTGCTCTCACAAATCTTATCTCCTTAAATAGTCTAGATGAATGAGTGTCCACGAATAATTCATAATCTTGGGTCTTCGAATAGAACCAAAACAATCGGAAATAATACAAAGATTGGAATAATATGTTTCCCAACTATTTGCAATTGACACAATTATTTTCTAACTATTGTATGCACGTAAATGATTTTCCAATAATTATGTTAATTGCAAATAGTTGGAAAATAAAATAAGTATTTTCCCAATCAATAAAAGAGTATTTTTTGTTTACTCTTTGTGTTCTTTTTATTTTCTTTCTTTCTTTTCGTTTTTTTTCAACAAGGCTTTCTTTTTGGTATTTGGCCAAGTTGGTCTGTTCTTATTTTATTATTATTATTGTTCTCTTCTACCATGCGTTCGACAACGCGAACAAAGCAAACAACAACATTTCGTAATCGGGTCAATATAAAATGTGAAATTGAGTGACTTCGATGACCAAATTTTCATAGAAAATAATTTTAAAATCCTTTTCCTTTTCTCTTTTGCTATTGTGTCTGTTCAAATCCTATCATGTAACTCCATAATGCAATAACTGATTTGTCAAGTGGTTCTACTCTCTTACAATTACAAGTTGCAATGTTATTGTTATGTAGATAATGTTATTGGTGTAAATGGTTGAAGTAACTCCGCAAGGCAAGTGGCCCTTCTCTCGAATCTCGATATTAAGGCTTTAAATTCTTTTGATTGATTTTTAAGTTTTTGCTTTGTTAATTTTGGATGTTACTGGTTATCAAAAATAGTGCAAAAGGATCATCAAAAACGGAAGAAATTAAACGGTGCGTTTTGTTTTGGGGGGCGACAAAAAAGGCGACTTAGGGGTTTTTTGCTTCACTTGCACGCTTCGATGCCGCCGGAGGCTACTCCGTCGCGGGAGGACGAGATTGTGAGCCCGGTGAATATAGAGAGTGTGGTGGTATTGGAAGAAGATGAGATCTCAGCCAGTAGCTCTGTTGGGGAAGTTTCACAGGAGGTGAAAGAAACAGAGTTATTGGAGAAAACAAATGTTAACAGTGGGGACGTAGTGACAGAAACAAAAACTGTGAGTAGCGTAGAGGGGAGTATGTCAGTAAGTCTGGAGATAGCCAAACCCAAGCTGAAGGGATCGTGGGTGCAGGCAGTAGTGACCCGGTCTCGGGCATAAAATTTGTCCGGACGGATCGCGTCCTGAACCAAGTGTCGGAGTCGAGCAAAAGTGAAAGTCTCTTGTGTTCAAAGAACTTGGACGTAAGTTAGGTCCTTTTAACAAGAAATAGTTAATATCTCTCGAAGAGATGAGTTTTGATAGAAAGAAACTCGTTTTGGGATCGTCCGGTGAACGATTCACCGTGTGCGACAAATGGAAGATTTAAAGGAGGTTATAAGGACTCGGGAAAAAGACTTATAATCGAAAATGCTAAAAAAATCCTTTTACTTGGCTAAGTTAGTTTTGGGTCATGTCCGAACATCGTGGAACCGGACTACGCCTTGACCATGCCGTATGGGCGCACCATGGCTAAGGACGACCTAGCATGTGGCGTAGATGATTCTTGGGATGGTCGAATCTAGAGAAAGATTTGAAGGCATAAATTCCGAGAATCGAGGCAAAAGCGTCAGAAAAGTAATCATTTGTCGGAGAGAAAAACTCCACACTTTTGACGAAACCGAGGCAATGATTATATCTCTGGCCCAATCAAAAGAAAGATATTGCCTTTGGTATAAGTTACCTTCTTTGGGCGAAATCGAGGCAATGGTTGCAGTTCTGAGCCAATCGTTGAGGAAGAGTATAACCAAAGGAGCAAATTACCTCTTTTGGACAAAACAAGGTAATGATGAGCTTGGGAAGCACGAACATCAAACCAATCGTGGAGAAGGAGTGTTGCCATGTGCTGGCCGACACGAACATCGAACCAATCGTGGAGAAAGAGTGTTGCCATGTGCTGGGCGACACGAACATCGAACCAATCATGGAGAAGGAGTGTTGCCATGAGCTGGGCGACACGAACTTCGACCTAATCACAAGGAAGCGTGTTCCCATAGGGTTGGGCAACGAAAACTCCAAGCCAATCGGTGGAAGAGTTCCTTTGTGGGTTTGAGTCACCCAAGACGCGACATGTGTCTGTCATGCGTCAAGTCTCATCCTCTATATATAGAGCCAAGGCTTTGGGGCTTAAGTCATTCTACCAAAAGCTAGAGAGAAATCGTGAGAGAGAGCTCTCTGAAATCTCCGGTGAAGTGACGGCCACTCTTGAAGCTAACGGTAGAGGTGGACGATGGAGTTCTGGACGAAGTATCATACCAGAAGTTCTCGATCAGAGTTGTTATTCCGCTAAGACATCACAATCATCCGATCCGCTTAATCACAGTGAGTTTCGAAGCATGTGTGGTTGCACATGATTTACTTTGTATGCTTGCTTGTTGGTTGTGTGCTTGTTGATGTTATTGTTGATTGATCGTAGAATTGATAAGGATTATCATCCACGTCATGTATGCTTGATGCTTTAAGTACGCTTCGTCGTAGCTTAGTTGCATGCATATAGAGTTTGTGGTGTTCGAGTGCGCTTCCCTGTTTTTATTGGACTCGGAGAGACTGGGTCGCTCCCAAAGGGCCGAGTGTTGCATGACGATTCAACGAGGATTGCCCGTCGTGGAATGCCCATGTGGTACATCTCTTGTAGACTTAGTGGCTACTAGCGGATTATTCACTTGTTTAGATGGGAAGGATCGGTCACATGGCCATAGGATTTTGTTGTTATCATTTACCCGTGCATTCATCCTACTGCATAACTGTTGCATTTGATTTACTTGTTGATTATCGCATGCTATTGATTGCTTGTTGCTTATTGTTTGACTAACGTTTATTGTTTTGGGTTGGGTTGTTTAGCTTCTGAGATTAGGCGCCGAACTCATTGAGTACTTGTATTCATGATTCCACCATTTTTGTTGCATGAAACCTTAGAGGGATAAGCCGTAGAGGGTCGTTGGGACAATAGGATCTTAGTGTAGATTGTTGGGTAGAAATATAAAGGCTACTATTGTGTATTATGTATTGTGAAATGGGATCCCCGAAAACCTTATATGATTGTTATGCGATTTGTATCATATTATACTATGTATAAAAAGGTTTTCTCAAAATGGGGATGGTTTGATGATATAGGTCCGAACCGCATAACTTCCTTTCCCGGTAAAAGGTTGGCAAGCCGGATATCGGGATTGGGAGGGATGGTACTAAGCGGGGGCAGGTCAGGGGGAGAGTTTGGTGCTTAAACCTTGATCCTCTCGTGCGAAGTACTTGCCACATGTACGATTCTAGCCGGGCTATTTATAGCATGGTTCAGGGTCGCTACAGTTTTAGGTGGCTCCAGAGCATGGTTACAGATGCTCGGGAACCATCCCGCTTTTCAAATTTTTTATCGAGTCAAAATTGAGTCGCATTTCTACCTTAGGATAAACCAAGTTGTCTCGACGTGGGGTCTAGGTAGATGGGAATCTTTAGGACTAACCTTACTTTGGTGATGCAGATGCTTTCGCGACACACTAGAATTTTGGGCGGACGATTGTGGGGTTTTCCGTCAAACGCTGGACCAATCAACATGTACGGGAATAGTGGTGATAGTTCTGACAATTCTGTGATTCCGTCGGAACATGTGAGACTGATGTTGAAAGGATTGGAATCGGAGTCCTTCATGGCTACGAGCCCTTCGGTGACTTCGGTTGAATCCATTTCTACGAGGGAGATGGTAGGTTCGGATAGTTCATTCGAGTTGGATCCATCGGAAGATCCTGAGGAGTTTTAGGATATCGTCGAGACGAGTGTGGAGTCTGACAAAGTTGTGCCTCTAGTAGATTTGGGAGGAAACCTTGGAAGTGTTTCGGTCTCGGATTTTGTGGTACTTTCTGACGATTCTGTGGAGGATTTTTCGGACGAGTTTGAGGAGTCTGAGGAGCAGATGGCGACTGGATATCTCTACGGAGATGTGGACGCACCTATGTGGGAAGGTCCAGATGGGGTCAAGTACGAGTTGACTTCAGACGATTCGGGACAGCCGGCAGTTTATGCGAATTCTCACCCGCCGCTGCCGGACAAATGGTCGACACTTGAATCGTTCGGCTCGTTGTCTCTTGAGCCAGATTTCGCTTTTTCAGACGTATCATCGGAGGAAACCGATTCGCGAAGTTCAGACTACATTGTGTTTTTGCCAACAGAATATGGGATTCCAAGGCAAGCTTTAGCTTACAATATGGTGCCACCGAGTAAAGTGTTCGCTACACCGCCTGGTCCGCCGTCTCCGGATTTTGTTGAGCTATCTTTAGATAATGAGTTAGCTGATGCTGAAGAATCGGTAATGGAGTTGCTAATCCCTAACTTCGTGAAGGCTGAATCGCTTAGGATGTCTACCCCGCCAAGAAGGTTTGCGACCCAAACTTGGTATCCTGGTTATCATGGTGAAGAAAGTGTTGAGTAATCCCATGCGAATCTTGAGAACCTTGTTGGCGATCAAGAAGTGCCAGACGTAATGACTAATTGCGAGACTTTGTTAGCTACTCCTCCGCATGTTAAAAAACTTGGAGTGTTGTTTCCTCCGAACGAAATGCTTTACGAGCCAACTCTTGGTTCGAGTTCCTTGGATGCTATGATCCAGAATATGATAGCTGTTGGAACTCTTGGGGTTGAACCGCTCCGACCTCCCTAAGGAACGCCTGTATGGAGGGAAAGAGTGTTTAGATCCGCTGATGGAACCTTCGTGCCAACCATGGAATGCGAAGATGGACTTATGTCTGAACCCTTGAGGATGACTCCTTTCTGTTTCACTTGCGGCCAAGATGGCCATTATCCGAGAACTTGTCCTTATGTTCATCGGTATCATCCCTATGCTCGCCCGTACGTTGTCTGTTTCGAGTGTGGTGATGATGGTCACTATGCGAGCGTTTGTCCCAGGAAGTATCCCAAGAATCCCGGTTCATCAAGCCCAAGTCCAAGTGCGTCCGCGAGGAAATTGAAGGGAAACCTTAGTACTTACTAGGATTTTCCTTAAACCTTCAACAGTTAAGTCCAGGCGAGGTAAGTAAGGGCTCTAACCCATTGTACGATTTCGTGTCGCATGTTAGCATCATTTGTATTTAGTTGTTTCTCCTTTTTTCGGCTTGTAACCGCTTTGGCGGAGCGTATGACCAAGTGTTTAGCGGTCATAATCCGCGGTTGTAATGAAAGGGTATGTGTAAACCCGAATTTTGTAAGAGAGGGTATGTGTAAACCCGCCTTTTCTAAGAACGGTATGAATGAAAGATATGTTTGTGAGGAAAACAAAGTCTTGTCATTGGATACCTTGTGTTTTGTGATAAGAAACGGAATTGTGATGATGTGATGCGGAAAAATATTGTGATGTTTGAGTGTACAAGGAAGTACATCAAGACATTTTTGTGATGAGTTGTTTGATCATCTTGGGAACAAGGATGGTTATTCTAAGGGGAACTTTCAAAAATACAGAAGTTTTTGAAGTGTTTGAATTTGGTCTATCTATGTGAGATAACTAAGTAGTTATGTTGTTTAAGTCTCAAGTAACGAAACTCTAGTGAATTGGACGAACAAGTGTAAGATAGCGTGGAGGAATGAAAGGAACCATATCAAGAGGAAGGATCGCGGACTTTCCTTGTCATGCTCACGCTAAGTTCAATAGAGAAGGAGAAGATCTTCAAGATTGGAGTGTTGAATCTCCGAAGGGAGAATTGTTTCCGTGTAGTTGATCATAAGTTTTAGGATCACTACATAAGAGAAGGGCCTGAATTGTTGGGTTTTATTTAAGACAAGGAAAGGAAGTCTTGAGTAAATATTCCAATCCACGAGCTTAAGGCCGAGAGTGTTGAGAACTTCATTTGGATTTCAAGTGGAAGTTATACACTCGCATGAATGGGGAATTTGTGAGGAATCAGAATGGATTGAGAATCCAATACCGAAGTTCCGTAGATCTCCGGGATGTTTAAGCCGGAAAGCTTAAGTACTAAAATAATCGAGAAGCTCGACGATAAAGAATTTCAAGGAAAGTTCTAACCAAGTGAAGAAAGTCGACAATTTATCTCGTTGGGAATTCGGGATGAACTCCAATGAGAGAGGGTGAATATAGTGATCCGGTCTCGGGCATAAAATTTGTCCGGATGGATCGCGTGACCAAGTGTTAGAGTCGAGCAAAAGTGAAAGTCTCTTGTGTTCAAAGAACTTGGACGTAAGTTAGGTCCTTTGAACGAGAAATAGTTAATATCTCTCGAAGAGATGAGTTTTGATAGAAAGAAACTCGTTTTGGGATCGTTGATAATAGGTTTTTAAGATCAATTATCCTAAAGCACTATCGTGTCGTTGTAGTATTTTAGTTTGTCAATCCAAATGGGTGTGATGCAAATAGATGAGATGTGATCATAAGTCACTAAGTCAAGCCAAGCAATTGCAGGTTTTGGTGTTTCTAACAATCCTAAGTGATCATGCAGAAAACAGAAAAATTGCAGAAATACAGAAATCACTCGACCACAACTGGCTGATGCCAGGAGCAGGATGTGATCGAGTGACTGGTCGAGTAACAGGCAGAAACTGCAACAAAAGCACTCTACCACACAGTCTGTTTCCCGACACTGGATGTGGTCGAGTGAAATGGTGATAACAGGTGAGAAATGCGAAAACAGGCAATGACAACAATAAATCAATAGCAATAAAAACAGAGAAATCAAATAGATAAGAGATTCCTAAGGATGGGGTAATCGAATAGCGTGGTCTCCTTAATCTCTTTAGATGGTTGACAAAACTTCAAAGAAGCTATCCCTAGACAACAAGTTCAAAAGTAGATTTATTCACTACCGTGCAACAAATCCTCAAGCAGAGCTAGACACAGACCTAATCACCATTAGCGATCTCTAACTATGCAGACAATATTGAATCAACTTGTTAAAGCCAATACTCGCTCTAAACGACCAATCCCTTGGGATAAATACGAGTATCTTAGGAATTAGTGGATCAGACATTTCATCAAACACCTTCTGGATGCGGGAATGTCTGGATTCATATTTGAGTTGATCAGAAAGGAACAAGCAATAAGCGCAACTAATCCAGAACGGATTCAAACAATCTAAACTCAACCATCTAAAAACAACCCAGGCAACCACGACTACTCTATCCCATCCCCAGAAATACAGTTCACTACTCAGACATCATGCTCAAAAACGTAATCACGAATAAACAAGAAGATTGCATAAGTAAAGAGATAAAGGGTAGAGAAAACAAGGTGATAGACGAAATCAAATGCGAAATCTGAATAACTTGGAAAAATCTCGAATTACAAGGTTGCAGACGAAAGCGGCTAAGCGATAGAGTAAACTAGGTTTAACAGAAATGAAAACTCGAAGCAAAAACTAGATGTCTCGGGACAAAACCCTCGAAGACTTATTTATACAAAACAAAGATAAGAGATGGGTCGCGAATCCACTCGATCGGCCCATAAAGCGATAATGGGCCGAAGCTGGGCCTTGTGATCGAGTGAAACTCCAGACCGCTTCCAAACACTTCTTCTTCTCCTCTTATCTTCCTTATGCTCAGCTTTTCTGGTTGAGTGCAGATTTGAGAAGGCTCTGAAGACATGATCGAGTGAATGGCAGAGTGATGTGGTCGAATGGTTTCTCAGAGCATGGCTGTGGCTACTCGACCTCGTGGTCGAGTACTGTCATCGAGTGGCAGAGGAGTGATGCGTTTGAGAATACTTGACCACGGGGTCGAGTGGCGTGATCGAGTGGTGTGATCGAGTGATTGAGGAGTGCTGGCCCTGGTGTAACTCGACCACGGGATCGAGATGTGTGATCGAGTGATATAGAGTGGGTGATTCCTCCAGCTTCGCGATCGAGTGAAACTGAGCTGCTGACTTCTCCGGGGTTGTGATCGAGTGATTTTGCCCTGCATGACAGCTTCTGCTCAAGCTTGCGATTGAGAGGTTTCTTCTGAAATTTCTCTGGGGTTGTGGTCGAGTGGTTTTGGCCTGTTAGGGCTCTGAGGTTGCGATTGAGTGCTTTGGCTGAAGGCGTGATTGAGCGTTCTGACTTTCTATTCTGTTTCTCCTCTGTTTGAACTCCAAAAGCATCCAAAGTACCTGAAAACAACCAAATATGCAATGCACATGCAATCCTAATGCAAAACCGTCCTAAGTATGTAAAACACACTAAAACGACTACTGATGAGATGAAATGTGGTTAAAACAATGACAAAGTGATGAAGAATGAATGCTTAAATCATGCAAATTATAGACATATCAATCGTCCAGTGAACGATTCACCGTGTGCAACAAATGGAGGATTTAAAGGAGGTTATAAGGACTCGGGAAAAAGACTTATAATCGAAAATGCTAAGTAAAATCCTTTTACTTGGCTAAGTTAGTTTTGGGTCATGTCCGGACATCGTGGAACCGGACTATGCCTTGATCATGCCGTATGGGCGCACCATGGCTAAGGACGCCTAGCATGTGGCGTAGATGATTCTTGGGATGGTCGAATCTAGAGAAAGATTTGAAGACATAAATCCTGAGAATCGAGGCAAAAGCGTCAGAAAAGTAATCATTTCTCGGAGAAAGAAACTCCACCCTTTTGACGAAACCGAGGCAATGATTATATCTCTCGCCCAATCAAAATAAAGATATTGCCTTTGGTATAAGTTACCTTTTTTGGGCGAAATCGAGGCAATGATTGCAGTTCTGAGCCAATCGTTGAGGAAGAGTATAACCAAAGGAGCAAGTTACCTCTTTTGGACAAAATGAGGTAATGATAAGCTTGGGAAGCACAAACATCGAACCAATCGTGAAGAAGGAGTGTTGCCATGTGCTGGGCGACACGAACATCGAACCAATTGTGGAGAAAGAGTGTTGCCATGTGCTGGGCGACACGAACATCGAACCAATCGTGGAGAAGGAGTGTTACCATGTGCTGGGCGACACGAACATCGAACCAATCGTGGAGAAGGAGTGTTGCCATGAGCTGGGCGACACGAACTTTGACCCAATCACAAGGAAGCGTGTTCCCATAGGGTTGAGTCACCCAAGACACGACATGTGTCCGTCATGCGTCAAGTCTCATCCTCTATAAACAGAGCCAAGGCTTTGGTGCTTAAGTCATTCTACCAAAAGCTAGAGAGAAATCGTGAGAGAGAGCTCTCTGAAATCTCCGGTGAAGTGACGGCCACTCCTGAAGTTAACGGTAGAGGTGGACGACGGAGTTCTGGACGAAATATCAAACCAGAAGTTCCCGATCAGAGTTGTTATTCCGCTAAGACATCACAATCATCCGATCCGCTTAATCACAATGAGTTCTGAAGCATGTGTGGTTGCACATGATTTACTTTGTATGCTTGCTTGTTGGTTGTGTGCTTGTTGATATTTTGTTGATTGATCGTAGAATTGATAAGGATTATCATTCACGTCATGTATGCTTGATGCTTTAAGTAAGCTTCGTCGTAGCTTAGTTGCATGCATATAGAGTTTATGGTGTTCGAGTGCGCTTCCTTGTTTTTATTGGACTCGGAGAGACTGGGTCGCTCCCAAAGGGCCGAGTGTTGCATGACGATGCAACGGGGATTGCCCGTCGTAGAAGACCCATGTGGTACATCGCTTGTAGACTTAGTGGCTACTAGCGGATTGTTCACTTGTTTCGATGGGAAGGATCTCTCACATGGCCATAGGATTTTGTTGTTATCATTTACCCGTGCATTCATCCTACTGCATAACCGTTTCATTTAATTTACTTGTTGATTATCGCATGCTATTGATTACTTGTTGATTATCGCATGCTATTGATTATCGTTTATTGTTTTGGGTTGGGTTGTTTCGCTTCCGAGATTAGGCGCTGAACTCATTGAGTACTTGTATTCATGATTCCACCAATTTTGTTGCAGGAAACCTTAGAGGGAAAAGCCGTAGAAGGTCATTGGGACAATAGGATCTTGGTGTAGATTGTTGGGTAGAAATGTAAAGGCTACTATTATGTATTATGTATTGTGAAATGGGATCCCTGGAAACCTTATATGATTGTTGTGCGATTTGTATCAAATTATACTATGTATAAAAAGGTTTTCTCAAAGTGCGATTTGGTCAGCCATAACGTCATCTTGACAGAAATCCTCCCCCTCTTGAACCACACTGCCCTCAGTGATTGAGTTAAGGGCATGTCGAGGTGGCAGCTCTCGATCATGGCAGATAGTGATAGCATGAGCAGTGGCATACTCCTTTGGGTTCTGGATTGCTTTCCCTGGAAGTTGGCCTGGGTTGTTGGAAATGGATGTTGAAATAGGATTGCCTTCCATATAGCGCAGTCTAGTACTCAATGATTCAAACTTGCTGTTAAGGTCATTGAAATTGCGGTCGACTTTGTTGTTTAATTCAGCCAACTTCTTTGCAATTTCCATCGCTCATGTGGCTTGCCCTTGAAGTATCTGTTGGACCAAGTTTTTCATATCAGAATCTGGAGGCGAAGGTGCTTGATGTTGCTGTGATGGAAAACCAGGTGGTGGTTGCTGTTGTTGATATCCTCCCTGGAACTGCTGCTTTGGAACAAACCCTTGGCCTTGGTTGTATGGAACAAACGGTTTGGGTTGTTGTTGTTGATGCTGCTGAGAAGGATAAACTTGGTCTTGAGGGTTGGCAACGTTGGTGCTTCTGTATGACAAATTCGGGTTTGGTCTGTAGTTGTTGCAACCCTTGTTGTAGCCACTTTGGTTCTGAATGTAACTGATTTCAGCAGACTGATCATTCTCCCCCTCTTGGACATGGAATTGTTCATCTTCAGAGACGAAGTGAACATGCGTCTGTTGCACTTGCAGGAGCTTGTCTAGTTTGTCATTGAGAGCTTTAATCTCTTTGCGGTGCTTGTCATCAGTGTCAGGACTGGTGCGGATGCTTCTGTCATAATCCTCGTTGTAGTTGCCATCCGACTGAGCTAAGTTTTCAACGAGCTCCTATCCTTCACCAACATCTTTGTTGTGGAAGTTCCCATTGGAAGCGGTGTCAAGCAGCATCCTTATCTTGGGAAGGACGCCTCTGTAGAGTGTGCTGAGAAGAGAAGCTTTTCCAAAGCCGTGATGAGGGCATTTGGTCTGATAACCTTTGAAGCGCTCCCATGCTTCACAGAAGGTTTCAGCATTCTTCTGAGTGAATCCGGATATCTCATTCTGTAGTCTTGCTGTTCTGGAGTTGGAGAAAAATTTAGCCAAGAAGGCTTTTTTGCAGTCATCCCAGGTCGTGATTGAACCCTGGGGTAGCGTCTTTTCCCACAGATGGGCTTTGTCTCCAAGTGAGAATGGAAACAAGCAAAGCTTGAAACCATCTTCACTTACTCCATTGATTTTAGTAAGGCCACAGAGCCTTTCAAATTCGTCTAGATGATCAAGCGGATCCTCCATTGGCAAGCCGTGAAACTTTTTCCCCTGAACCATTGCAATGAGACCGCACTTGATCTCAAAGTTATTGTTCTGGACTGGTGGAGGAACAATTCCATGACGCTGGTTGTGATTGTGTGGGAAGTCACCAACACCAATGTTGTTGGGTTGGTCTTGGTCATCTACAATGTCAGCCATTGTGTATGTTGCTGTCTGTTCTCTTAGTTGGCGAGCGATACAGTCGATGTTATCGTTGAAAAGGAGATTCTGATTTCCTCTTGACCGTGTATGCATATAACAGGTAACAGCAAGGCTTTAGCAGACCAATCAGAGATGAGTCTGTAAAGCTGTTTGCTGCGGGTACCTGAAACACAGACAGAAAAACACAATGTCAGTATCTTGTGTAACAAAAACGAACTTGATCTTAACGATTCTAATGATCTCAAATATAGCAAACAAACACTAAACTGGCAACGGCGCCAAATTGATAATAGGTTTTTAAGATCAATTAATCCTAAAGCACTATCATGTCGTTGTAGTACTATAGGTTGTCAATCCAATCTAGTGTGATGCAAACAGATGAGATATGATCAGAATTTGCTAAGTCAAGCCAATCAGAGAGTTGTTGTTTTCTAACAGTCCTAATGCGAAATAACAGAAATGAAATGAAACTGAAATGCAAACTAGCAATAGCAGGCAGTTGAATAACAAAGCAGGTAAGATAGCAGGCAATCAAATGGATGAGAGATTCCTAAGGACATGGTAATCGAATAGCGTGGTCTCCTTAATCTATTTAGACGGTTGACAAAACTTCACAGAAGCTATCCCTTGACAACAAGTTCAAAAGCAAATCAATTCACCACCGTGATAGAAATTCTCAAGCAGAGCTAGACACAGACCTAATCACCATTAGCGATCTCTAACTAAACAGGCAATATCGAATCAACTTGTTAAACCCAATACCCGCTCTAAACGGCCAATACCTTGGGATAGAGACGAGTATCTCTGGAATTAGTGGATCAGACTGAAACGAAAACTGAATTATAAAATACTTGAAAGCGAATACAAAGTCGCAGGAAGAACACACTGCGGCTACGAAAACAAGTCTAGGTAAAAACTAAAAATAAAGACTGGATGCCCTAGGGAAAACCCTTAAAGGCTGCTTATATAAGCGAGAAAAGTTAAATAAGGAAAGTTCAAGATAGTAGTCTTCACATCGAGACTCTGCGATCGAGCATCTGATGGGCTGAAATGGGCTTCCCTGTGATCGAGTGTAACTGATCAAACTGGGCTTCGGGAACTCCGTCTTGCGATCGAGTGGTCTGTAGTGAAGACGAGATGGAATGGTCCAACGACCCTGCGATCAAGTGGTGCGATCGAGTAGATGACGTGAGGTGGTGATCGAGTGGTTTCTTCAGCTTCTCTTCTCTTCCGTATGCTCAGCTTGTCTGGTTGAGTGAGGAATGAGTAGATGGGCTTCTGATGACAAGTTGGTGATCGAGTGATATGTCCTCCATGACAGCTTCTGCTCGATCTTGCGATCGAGTGGTTTCTTTTGAAATTGCTCCGGGGTTGTGATCGAGTGGTTTTGCCCTTCGTGACAGTTTCTGGGGTTGCGATCGAGTGCTTTGCTCTGTCAGGGCTCCAAGGTTGCGATCGAGTGCTTTGGCTGAAGGCGTGATTGAGCGTTCTGAATTTCTGTTCTGTTTCTCCTCTGTTTGAACTCCAAAAGCATCCAAAGTACCTGAAAACAACCAAATATGCAATGCACATGCAATCCTAATGCAAAAACGTCCTAAGTATGCAAAACACACTAAAACGACTACTAATGAGATGAAATGTGATTGAAACAGTGATAAAGTGATGAAGAATGAATGCTTAAATCATGCAAATTATAGACATATCAACTCCCCCAAACTTAGTCTTTGCTTGCCCTCAAGCAAACAAGAAAACATAAGCGGGAAGAGAGGTTTGAAGTTGGGGACTCAGAACCAAAACATGTGATGAAGTAATTAAGCTCAATGTCCAAGTTAATAGTTCTAAGATGCGAGGTGAACGACTTCTACTTAAAAACTTAAGCCATGTTCTGTTATGATCCAAACCCACACTCAATTGCATAATGCGTCAAAATCAACCAATCCCTTTAACATTCATTAAGTTCAAAAACATGTATCAAGCTGTGCATCGTTAGTGAACTCGTTTGGCTAAGGACAGGTTATGAGACAAAGATGGTCCCTTTAAGGTGGTTCAGATTTTAATAACAGGGGACTCTCAATGAAAATGGATTGAGCTTTAGAAGAATGGTAAAGGTAAGTGCCAACCTATGCATACAAGAATAGTACCCCATCTACCCAATGACATAAACCGTGAATAACAAGTAGATGGTGCTATTTCTGAACCCATTGATGATCCTAAGTCTACCCTTTTTGCACTAAAGGCATATTTCGATTTTTTTCATGGATCACTTTACCATTTCTTTTCTTTGGTTCTTGTTCTTAAGGAGAGGCTTTTCTTATACTCTATGAGTCTAGTCTAGTGAATCAGGTTTTTCCGAAACTCTTATGGCTCTTATAATCTTTTTTTCTGTTTTTGTTGCCATTGTTTTTTTTTTCTTAGAGCATAACTTAACAATTCTGTGCTTCCCAAACATTCACTAGACCTGAATATGATTTACAGCTTCCTTCTCCTAAAGACTCTAACCCGTTTTTTCTCTTTTTCTTTTCACACTCAATCTCAATCCCCAAATAAGTTCCCACCTAGTCCTACCAAGTCCGAAAACGCGAATTGGAACTACATGAGATACTACTCTTGTTGGCTCAAACTTAACACGTTCTACCAAGCTCAATCCTGAAATAGGCCTCACATGCTCTCACAAATAACATGACTTGAAAGAAGGGTTGGTTAAGGGTGGGGAAACTACTCCAATAACAGAAGCAGCTACTTGGATTAACAAGAGTGGTGAATAAGTGAAAGAAAATCCAAGTATGTATTCTATCCATGAGTTCAAAACCAACGCAAACATGATAATTATAAGTCAGATTCAAGTTCAAATTGACAGGGAAAGGTACCATGACATGCGATCGAGTGGTTTCTATAGAACATGGTGCGGTTTTACTTCAAAGTCATTCAAATGCATCAGACAACTAGTAACGAGGGCATTGAGTTTATTCAGTAAATCAACATACTTACAAGGTTATTTCCTCAGTATCCCCTATGCATATGCAACAATCCTAAATGAAACACTCTAGACTCGATCCTAAATGCAATGCAACTACATGAACACTCTGTTTTTGTGGAATACATTTTCAGAAATTTTCAAATTTTTTTGTTTTTTTCTATGTCTTAGATGAGATGCAGACTCAAATGATATTCACAGGAAAAACAAGTCAAATACGTCTTGAACCCTCCCCCAAACTTAAATTACACAGTCCCTTGTGTAAAAAAAATTTGTGAAAGAATTCAAGAAAAAACACAAGAAACAAAAACAAAAGCGGTATTTACAATTGTGTTTTGGTGTGTTACCTCAGGAAAATTGCCTGGAGATGTAGTCATCCATCTCCGCTTGAGTGTAATTCGTAGGCATGACAGGTCCTAGCTGCGCTTCCGCCATCTCCTCATCATCGTGCTCAATTGCAACCCCAACAGGTTGTGGAGCACGGCGTTCATGCGATCTCGTGATCGAGTAAGTTCAATAAAAATTTCGAACCGTAGCCTTCCCCTAAACCAAAGCACTCGATCGCAAGGCATCAATGATACGCCGACGTTGCGATCGAGTGTGTTCACCATATTTCTCCTGTTACTGCTCTTGACAATTACACCTTTTGAGAACTAAAAAACACTACCAACACAAATCAAAAACAACAAGAAAATAAAAACTATATACAAGGATAGTCATGGGACTACCTCCCAAGTGAGCTTGTTTTAAGTCTCTAGCTTGACTCCTCACACTTATTAGGCCTAGGGAGGTTTGTGGAGATGAAATGAGGCCTCCTCTTCTTCCTCAGTAGATGGATCATCAAACTCAGCATGCTCTCTTGACAAGTCTGCAAATGAGTACTCAATGGCCGTTTCTTTAAAGTAAGCTTCTTTCTGATCATCCGGATAGTCTTCTTCTATAGACCATTCAAATGTGAATTCATTTTTTTCTTTGCTAACCAGAGCAATGGCTTCATCATTTGGTACGTCCTTGATATTGAGTGGTCCTTGGTTGGCTTTCCCATGGAGCACTTTGACTTGATCCTTTAGATTTCTCACAGTGTCTGTTAACTCCCTTATGACTTTGTCCTGCCATTTAGACCTCTCCATGAGTTTTAACCAATCGTCTGATGCAAAATTGTGAGACTCTAGCTTCTGATTAAGCAGTTTTGTCGAGCATGAGCTCTGTGGGCGAGTTAAAGGATTACTCGAGTAGACGGTCAAGTCAGCAGGTCGAGTATGGGGCGAGCTTGCCTCAATTGCTGCCATACCATTTTTTTCTGACGCAATCAAACCCTCAATGACATCTGATCCAGTTGTTGTCTTGCATGAGTTTAATGAATTCTCAGAGCTTAAGGTCTCACTTGGGAGATACCCAACTTCACCACTCTTGGTCAAAGCAGTTTGAAGGTGATCTTCATCAACAAGCTCCTCTAGCAGTTCATCAGCTAGCCGATCCATTTCCTTAACCAAGAAGGTTTGTCCTTCTATTGTCGGCTTCTTCATAGCATCATTGATGTCCAACTTCATCTTAAATTTTTTTCCAAGATTAAGATCAATCTTCCCTTTCTTAACATCTATGACTGCTCCGGCTGTTGCTAAGAAGGGCCTTCCTAAGATTAAAGGATCTTTTGGTTCTTCATCCATTTCTAGCACTATGAAGTTTATGGGCACTTCAACATTTCCAATCCTTATAGGCAAATCTTCTAATAACCCATGAGGTAGTCTAACAGACCTATCTGCCAAGATCAAGGAGATGTTGCAAGATTTGTACTTGCTGAAACCCAGTCTATTGACCACGGAGAGAGGCATGAGACTTATAGAAGCACCTAGATCACAGAGGCACTTACTGAAGGCTAAATGACCTAGAGAGCAAGGTAAGGTAAACGAACCAGGATCTCCCAATTTCTTAGGAATAATCTTCGTTTGGATGATTGCACTGCACTCATGACTCAACACCTTCTTTTCTTGAACTTCTCTGATTCTCTTTGTGATCATATCCTTCACGTATTTGTGGGAATCCGGTATTAGCGTAAGACAGTCAACAAGAGGCATAGTGACTTCAAGATCTTTGAGTTGTTTTTCCAGGAGAGCCTCGTACTTTTGTATCAGAACCTTCTTAAACCGACCAGGAAATGGGAGTGGAGGCTTGTAAGGTGGGGGAACAAAGACGTTTTCCTTGGTTTTAGTAGCAGCTGGTTTTTCAACAAATTGAGATGCTGCAGGAGCTGGTGATCGAGTATATGGATCGAGTATAGGCTCCTCTAGTGTTTGGTCAGCCATAACGTCATCTTGACAGAAATTCTCCCCCTCTTGAACCACACTGCCCTCAGTGATTGAGTTAAGGGCATGTCGAGGTGGCAGCTCTCGATCATGGCAGATAGTGATAGCATGAGCAGTGGCATACTCCTTTGGGTTCTGGATTGCTTTCCCTGGAAGTTGGCCTGGGTTGTTGGAAATGGATGTTGAAATAGGATTGCCTTCCATATAGCGCAGTCTAGTACTCAATGATTCAAACTTGCTGTTAAGGTCATTGAAATTGCGGTCGACTTTGTTGTTTAATTCAGCCAACTTCTTTGCAATTTTCATCGCTCATGTGGCTTGCCCTTGAAGTATCTGTTGGACCAAGTTCTTCATATCAGAATCCGGAGGCGAAGGTGCTTGATGTTGCTGTGATGGAAAACCAGGTGGTGGTTGCTGTTGTTGATATCCTCCCTGGAACTGCTGCTTTGGAACAAACCCTTGGCCTTGGTTGTATGGAACAAACGGTTTGGGTTGTTGTTGTTGATGCTGCTGAGAAGGATAAACTTGGTCTTGAGGGTTGGCAACGTTGGTGCTTCTGTATGACAGATTCGGGTTTGGACTTGGAATTGTTCATCTTCAGAGACGAAGTAAACATGCGTCTGTTGCACTTGCAGGAGCTTGTCTAGTTTGTCATTGAGAGCTTTAATCTCTTTGCGGTGCTTGTCATCAGTGTCAGGACTGGTGTAGATGCTTCTGTCATAATTCTCGTTGTAGTTGCCATCCGACTGAGCTAAGTTTTCAACGAGCTCCCATCCTTCACCAATGTCTTTGTTGAGGAAGTTCCCATTGGAAGCGGTGTCAAGCAGCATCCTTATCTTGGGAAGGACGCCTCTGTAGAGTGTGCTGAGAAGAGAAGCTTTTCCAAAGCCGTGATGAGGGCATTTGGTCTGATAACCTTTGAAGCGCTCCCATGCTTCATAGAAGGTTTCAGCATTCTTCGGAGTGAATCCGGATATCTCATTCCGGAGTCTTGTTGTTCTGGAGTTGGAGAAGAATTTAGCCAAGAAAGCTTTTTTGCAGTCATCGCAGGTCGTGATTGAACCATGGGGTAGCGTCTTTTCCCACATATGGGCTTTGTCTCCAAGTGAGAATGGAAACAAGCGAAGCTTGAACCCAACTTCACTTACTCCATTGATTTTAGTAAGGCCACAGAGCCTTTCAAATTCGTCTAGATGATCAAGCGGATCCTCCATTGGCAAGCCGTGAAACTTTTTCCCCTGAACCATTGCAATGAGACCGCACTTGATCTCAAAGTTATTGTTCTGGACTGGTGGAGGAACAATTCCATGACGCTGGTTGTGATTGTGTGGGAAGTCACCAGCACCAATGTTGTTGGGTTGGTCTTGGTCATCTACAATGTCAGCCATTGTGTCTGTTGCTGTCTGTTCTCTTAGTTGGCGAGCGATACAGTCGATGTTATCGTTGAAAAGGAGATTCTGATTTCCTCTTGACCGTGTATGCATATAACAGGTAACAGCAAGGCTTTAGCAGACCAATCAGAGATGAGTCTGTAAAGCTGTTTGCTGCGGGTACCTGAAACACAGACAGAAAAACACAATGTCAGTATCTTGTGTAACAAAAACGAACTTGATCTTAACGATTCTAATGATCTCAAATATAGCAAACAAACACTAAACTGGCAACGGCGCCAAATTGATAATAGGTTTTTAAGATCAATTAATCCTAAAGCACTATCATGTCGTTGTAGTACTATAGGTTGTCAATCCAATCTAGTGTGATGCAAACAGATGAGATATGATCAGAATTTGCTAAGTCAAGCCAATCAGAGAGTTGTTGTTTTCTAACAGTCCTAATGCGAAATAACAGAAATGAAATGAAACTGAAATGCAAACTAGCAATAGCAGGCAGTTGAATAACAAAGCAGGTAAGATAGCAGGCAATCAAATGGATGAGAGATTCCTAAGGACAGGGTAATCGAATAGCGTGGTCTCCTTAATCTATTTAGACGGTTGACAAAACTTCACAGAAGCTATCCCTTGACAACAAGTTCAAAAGCAAATCAATTCACCACCGTGATAGAAATTCTCAAGCAGAGCTAGACACAGACCTAATCACCATTAGCGATCTCTAACTAAGCAGGCAATATCGAATCAACTTGTTAAACCCAATACCCGCTCTAAACGGCCAATACCTTGGGATAGAGACGAGTATCTCTGGAATTAGTAGATCAGACATTCCATCAAACACCTTTTGGGTGCGGGAATGTCTGGATTCATTTTCCAGTTGATCAGAAAGGAACAAGCAATAAGCGCAACTAATCTAGAAGGGATTCAAACAATCTAAACTCAACCATCTAAAGCGACTAAGGCAACCACGAATACTCTATCCCATCCTCAGAAATACAATTCACTACTCAGACATAATCAAAAACAATAGCAATGAAACGATTGAAAACATGATAACAGGAAATGATAAAGACTGAAACGAAAACTGAATTATAAAATACTTGAAAGCGAATACAAAGTCGTAGGAAGAACACACTGCGGTTACGAAAACAAGTCTAGGTAAAAACTGAAAATAAAGACTGGATGCCCTAGGGAAAACCCTTAAAGGCTGCTTATATAAGCGAGAAAAGTTAAATAAGGAAAGTTTGAGATAGTAGTCTTCACATCGAGACTCTGCGATCGAGCATCTGATGGGCTGAAATGGGCTTCCCTGTGATCGAGTGTAACTGATCAAACTGGGCTTCGGGAACTCCGTCTTGCGATCGAGTGGTCTGTAGTGAAGACGAGATGGAATGGTCCAGCGACCCTGCGATCAAGTGGTGCGATCGAGTAGATGACGTGAGGTGGTGATCGAGTGGTTTCTTCAGCTTCTCTTCTCTTCCGTATGCTCAGCTTATCTGGTTGAGTAAGGAATGAGTAGATGGGCTTCTGATGACAAGGTGGTGATCGACTGATATGTCCTCCATGACAGCTTCTGCTCGATCTTGCGATCGAGTGGTTTCTTTTGAAATTGCTCCGGGGTTGTGATCGAGTGGTTTTGCCCTTCATGACAGTTTCTGGGGTTGTGATCGAGTGGTTTTGCCCTTCATGACAGTTTCTGCGGGGGGGGGGGGAACAAGATTTGGACACTAGGGGACAAAACAGTGAAAATTAATGTTTTTGTGGTGGACAGGACAACAGTGAGGTTTCGTATTAAAGATGAACGTACGAGGACAAGAGTTCTTAGGAGATGTATGTGGAATCTATGTGGAGTGCCAGTGGTATTATCAAAGTGGACTCCCATCGTAGAAACAGTGCATGAGGAAATCAAAACTATACCTTTGTCGGTTATAGTAAAAAACGTTCCTCCCAAGTATTTCTCATGGAAAGTGCTGAGTGCTATCACTAGTCCATTAGGAAATCCAAAGAAGTTACACTCGGAAACAGAGGCGTGCAAATCTTTCGAGGAAGCAAAGGTGTTTATAGAAGTGGATTTAACAAAGACATTCCCTAAGTTTTTCTCCTTCAAATCGGAAAGAGGAGGAGATACAGTGGTGGAATTTGTGTACCCTTAGTTACCACTAAGATGTACAGAATGTTCCAAGTGTGGTCATTTACAGAAGGACTGCATATCAAAGAAGGAGAAATCAGTGGTGAGTGCTACAACAGAACCTACATGTGCTGAAACAGCTGTAGAAACGGCAATGGTGGAGATAGTGGAGAAAGCAGAGGCTGTTTCAAATCCTGAAAATGGTATTAGTTCGGTGAGAGGGGAAAAAAATATGGGGAAGCTGGGAAATAAACCAGAGGAGAGCCAAGACTGGACTACACCAACAAAAGTCACTAGAAGTCCGGGGAGTAAGGAACTTCGATATGGTTAGGTTTCAATTATGAAAAACTCTTTCTCATGTTTGAGTGACAAATGAGAGAAAGGAGAAGATATAGTCGCTTCATAGAAAGAAGAAAATGACTTGGAAGAGAATGTGGAGATCAAAGAAAATGCAAAGGAAGGTAATGAAACTGAGTCAAAAAAAGAGGAGAATAATAGTGAACCACAAGAAACAGGGATGACGCTGAGGCAATCTCTCCCTAGAGCTTCGAAGGAGGGTCACAAATTCCTCTCAACAAATGCATCGCAAGGCGCTAGGATTCCTAATCCTACCACTATGCGGAAATGTCAACAAAAAAATCTCTAATGTCTGGTTTCTTCTGGAACATTAGAGGTTTTAATAAGAAAGGTAAACATCGAGTTGTCAGAGATTGGATGAGGGAAGGCAACTTTGATCTATCTAACTATGAAGATCATAGATTAGGGAGACTGTGGTTGATATGGAGAAATAATGTTCGAGTTACTCCCCTGTATAAGACGTCACAACTCATCACAGTCTCAATCTATATTGAAGGACGTATGGAAGAATTCTTTGTTTTTTTTGTTTACGCCTCAAATTTTATTGCGGACAAGAAGACTCAATGGGATGACCTCCGACATCATCATGATTCTCCCGTGTTTCAAAATAAAGCTTGGTTAATTTGTGGAGATTTTAATGAGATTTTAGAAGGTGATGACCATTCACTATATGACACTTCTCCATCGATTCCTCCTGGGATGAGGGACTTTCAGGATCTGGTCAGGAACTGTGAGCTAACAGATATGAGCTACCAAGGCCAGCGTTTCACTTGGTGTAATAAAAGGTAGGATGGGGTGATCTGCAAGAAACTGGATAGAGTACTGGTCACCAGGACTTGGCTCAACAAATATGAGGATTCCTACTCTGTTTTTGAACTAGGAGGTTGCTCAGATCATCAAAGATATCGAATTCAAATCGCAGAACGGGCTACCAGAATTTAGAGGCCATTCAAATTCGTGAATATAGTTACAAAGTATCCCGGCTACCACAATGAACTAGTAGAAAAATGGCGAAACTCACCGCCTCTCTTCCACTCAATAGCTGAAATGTACAAGCTGTCCAAACAGTTAAAAGAACTCAAACCTATGTTGCGAACAATGGGAAAGAAGATGGTAGGTGATATAACTATGTGAACCAGAGCAGCTCATAAACTCTTTGTGAACTACAGGCGGTGACAATGGCAAATCCCTCATCACAAGCGGTTGTAGCTGAAGCTGAGGCTTATGAAAAATGGCAAAGGCTATCGAATATTGAATAAGGATATCTAAAACAAAAAGGAAAGTTACATTAGATGACAACTGGGGATCAAAACAACAAAACTTTTCACACGGCTGTGAAAGTTCGGGAAACTCGCAACAACATAAGAGAGATAAGATGTGAAGATGGTAGGATAGCGGACCCCCAAAAGAGCATTAAAACTGAAGCTGAAAACACTTCAAGGATTTTCTTTCCATGAAACCAACTGATTATGTTGAATGGTCATGTGAGGAGCGGCAGAACATTATGACATTTAGATGTGAGGAAAATGATAAGGAACTGCTGAAAAGTGAAGTTTCGGAGGAGGAAGTGAAAAAGTGTTATTTTCGATGCCAACAAATAAATCTCCAGGACCTGACGGTTTTACTTGTGAATTCTTCAAAGATTCATGGGCAATAGTGGGAAAGGATTTTGTGGTAGCAATTCAGTCTTTTTTCAAGACCGGTTTCCTACCCAAGGGAGTAAACTCAACCATTCTAGCACTAATACCAAAGAAAAAAGACGCAGTGGTCATGAAGGATTACAGACCGATATCATGTTGCAACGTCCTCTACAAAGTCATCTCCAAGCTCCTTGCAAACAGGCTTAAGACTATTCTCCCCAAGTTTATAGCTCCGAATCAAACAGCTTTTGTCAAGGACAGATTGCTCATGGAAAACCTCTTGTTGGCAACATAAATTACTAAGGACTATCACAAGGACTCTGTCTCTTCACGATGTGCGATGAAAATTGATATATCCAAAGCTTTTGACTCCGTACAATGGAGCTTCTTGCTTAATACACTTCGGGCGCTTGATTTTCCGGAATAATTCATTAAATGGATTCAAACTTGCATCACTACGGCATCATTCTCTGTACAAGTTAGTGGGGAGCTTGCCGGTTACTTTGGAAGTGAACGCGTTCTACGTCAAGGCTGTTCACTCAGTCCCTATCTATTTGTGATCTGCATGAATGTGCTATCACTCAAGCTTGACAAAGCTGCAATTGAGAAGAAAATAGGATATCATCCAAACTGTAAACACTTGAAGCTCACTCATCTCTGTTTTGCAGATGATCTGATGGTATTTGTTGATGGAACAAAAAAATCAATACAAGGAGCGCTTGAGGTCTTTGATGAATTCGCAACTCACTCAGGCCTCAAAATCAGTCTCGAGAAATCGACATTGTATATGGTTGGGGTTCCAACAGATATAAAGACAGAAATTCTGCAACAATTCCCATTTGAGTATGGTTCTTTGCCGGTAAGATATTTGGGGCTGCCACTATTAACAAGAAGGATGACTTCTTCGGATTATCTTCCTCTCTTGGAAAAAGTAAGATCACAAATAAGCTCATGGACAGCTAGGACACTTTCCTTTGCTGGTAGACTGTAGTTGCTCCGCTCAGTCACATTCAGTCTTACAAATTTTTGGATTGCAGCTTTTAGACTCCCTAAAGCTTGCATTCAAGAGATCGATAAGATGTGCTTGGCGTTTTTGTGGTCCGGTCCTTTTCTGAATAATAAAAAGGCAAAGGTGGCGTGGGCTGAGGTATGCACACCAAAGAACGAGGGAGGTTTGGGTTTGAGATCAATAGAGGAAGCAAACAAGGTCAACATGTTAAAGCTAATTTGGCGCATTTGTCTGCAAAGGGTTCCTTATGGGTGAACTGGGTCAGCAGATATCTAATCCGCAATGGTTCGTTCTGGGCTGTGAAAGAGAACACCTCTTGTGGATCGTGGATATGGCGAAAGCTACTGAAGTACCGTGATATTGCAAGACAGTTTCATAGAGTGGAAGTCAAGAATGGAGAATCTACATCATTCTGGTATGACTCATGGACTGACTTTGGTTGCCTTAAGGAGACGTTAGGTGACCGAGGATGCATTGACTTGGGTATACCTTTATCGAGTTCCGTTGGGGAAGTGATGGCAATGGCTAGAAGAAGAAAGCACCGTCAGCCAGTGTTGAATAGTATTGAAGAGGAAATTAAAAAAACGAGGTTGCAACAGAGAGGGAATGAGCCTGATGTGGTCCTATGGAAAGGGAAAAACAGTTGTTACCGAAAGAGATTCTCAACAAGAGACACATGGGCGCAAATCCGTACTACGAAGGCGATGATTGAAGGATATAAGGAGATATGGTTCACCCATGCAACTCCAAAATATGCTTTTATCACTTGGCTAGTAGTAAAAAACAGAGTAGCAACAGGGGAAAGAATGTTGACATGAAAGCAAAACGTAAACCCGAGTTGCGTATTCTGTGGTGAGCCCATAGAAACAAGAGAACATTTGTTCTTCATGTGTCTGTATTCGAAAACTGTTTGGAAAGACTTGGTAATGGGGCTTCTGTTGGATAAGTACTTGGACCGTTGGCGAGAGATCATGATCCTACTCAAAGGGGATGACATTGATAAGACAAAAACTTTTCTCCAAAGGTGAAAGAAGTAGAAGAAGATACGGTGAGCAGCCTTCACTAGCTGAAATACTTGTCAAGATGATCGACAAAAACGTCCGCAACCGTTTGAGCACAGTAAGAGGAGGAGGAGACTCAACCGGCTTTCACGCTTGGTTTGCATCAAGGCCATAGAGGAGACTCTGTTTTCTTATAAATTTTCTATAAAATGTTTTGAATTGCATCGCATTGATTTGTAGAAAACGTTTATTTTTCTTTTGAATATAATTTAACATTAAATTCAAAAAAAAAATAGTGCAAAAGAAAAAAAAAAAAAAAAAAGTAAAAAACTATTTCTACCCATTCCCACAAAAATTTAGCCAATCAGAATAATAATAGCTGAAATATTTTTCAGCTCATTTACATTCAAAATAGGGGAAAACAATAAAACAAACGTAACTTTTTCATCTACTTAAAACATGAGAAACTTTTTGCACTAGTTTTTACTCTTTCACTTTCTTCAACTTTTTTACTTTTCTTCTTATTACTCTATCTACACACCAGTCACAACCATCATATATATATATATTCTACTATTTCACCTATCATTAGGAATAGGGCTGTGCAAAAAAACCGGAACTGAGTATCCGAACAAGAACTGACCCAAAATTTTTGACACGAACCCGAACTCGAAAATTTAGATTTATCCTATTGGATCCAAAACTCATATATCCGAACCCGAAAATACCCGAATGTTTTATTCGAAAACCCGAAATTTTACACTAAACTTGAATTTTTACCTGAACCCGGGTATTTACCTGAAAATCCGGTATTCACCCGAAAACCTGAGAATTTACCCAAACATTTCTATAGCGGGTATTTAGCGGTTTTAAAAATTTATACCCAAACCGAGCCGAACGCGAAAGGATCTGAAATTGAACCGATTTTTTTATTTACCCTATTGGGTCCTAAACTCATATATCCGAAAAACTCGTACCCGATCAGGTTTTACCGGAATCCGACCCGCATACCCGAATGCCCAGACCTATTATTTAGGAATTATGATTTGTATTTTTTTTTTCTTTGTCAAACATATGTTTTAGGAAAAACTACAACAATTACCACTTTTTTCCAATTTCTTTTAAAATCTACCACATTCATAACTTCCTTTCAACTCCTACCACATTTAGTATTTGAAGTTACCAATTTGCCCTCTCTATTTATCTTTCCTATTTATCTCTCCTCCCTATTTATCTTCCCTACCCCATTCACTTCTCTATTTATCTCTCTTCTCTCGAGACACGTGCGCTTTAACCGAGAAACATTATATCTCTTGAAACTAAACAATTAACTTTCGTTTTTGTCTCCAGATCTTGTCCTCGATTGGAAATTCTCTGTTGCGTCTAGATCTTGTCCCCAATTTCATCATCTTGCTTTATTATCATGAATCCCACATCTTGTCCACCAATTGTTCTCATTTAAGTGTTTCGAATTTTATTTAGATCTTGTAGTTTTGCCTGCCAGAGATCTGGATTTTTCCTTCTATTGCAAAATAACAAAAAGATCCAGTTGTCCCCGAGTAAATCCAGATCTCTGGCAGGCAAAACTACACCATCTGGCGATGAACAGTAAAGAGAATTGGATGATAAAATCATCACGCTCAATTTTTGATTTAATTATATTACTCATTCGATTTGACTTGTCCCCGATCTAATTCTATTACCCATTCTATCTAAACTTGTCTCCGATCTAATTCTATCACTCATTCGATATGAACTTGTCCCCGATCTAATTATATTACTCATTCTATCAGAACTTGTTCCCGATCTAGTTCTATTACCCATTCGAGCTGAACTTGTCCTCGATCTATATCTATTACCCATTCGATCTGAATTTGTCCCCGATCTAATTCTCTTACTCATTCGATCTGAATTTGTCCCCGATATAATATATTATTTAAATAAAATTATATGCAATTGTAAACGTGCAACATTTAATGCAGTTTGCTTCCTTTTCTTCCCGCCAGTGTTAACTTGTCCCTTTTATCTGACACAGCAGTCTGTCACAATCAAGGACAATTTCGTCCACAAATTTGCATGTGGCAATGAAATGTGGTAGATTTTGAAAATTGTTTCCAATTGTGGTAGATTTTGAAAGCCACTTTTCAAAAAGTGGTACATTTTGCAAGATTCCCTATGTTTTATATTTCTGTTATTGTCTTTTTTGTTTTTTATTGTTTTAGGTCAAATCTCAACTTCATTGAAATTTAAGCGATTACAAATGTTGAAGGCATCATCAGACATACCTAATGTGCAAGCCTATCTCCTATCGCAATAAAGCAAAATAAAGATAAATACGCAAACTCAGCAGAGTTTGAAAAATCATTAAAAGAATTATCGAAGATGCCACATATTAGCACACCCATGAGAGAAACGAACTTCAGTACAAATCTTTCAATTAACTTTGGAATAGCTGGTCACTTTACAATGTGACTTTGATTCACAGTCTTAAACTTCGAGACTCACCAAAATGAGACGTGTTGCATCTTTTGGTCTTGTATAGACCTTTACACAAAAATGTGAAATAGTTAGGATAGCAGAAAATATCTTCGCAATTAGATTTGGAATAAGATCACCTCTCATGAAGAGGGAAATAGATGGGATCAATTTCTCTTCCAAAAAAGAGGAACAGTGCAAGGATCACTTTACATGATAGGAAACAATTGGCTTGTTGTATACCAAGTTGGAGAATGCAAAAACCTCTTCATCAGTCGAAACCAAGGTAATGCATCTTAACGGGTCAAGATTAGAAATAAATGGGCTACTTCTATGCCAAAAATTTACTGATGGGCTCTCCAACCCCATTAAACATAAGACAAGAGTCCGGCCCAACTCAACCAGAATTGTAAGCGATAAGTGACTGGATACATATTCCCCATTCATGGTTTTTAATCTAATATATTCATTTATCATGACTTGACAATCCCTATTGAAATGCCCAAGTCCCTTCTAGTGGCACTTGATCCGTTTCTTGACCTTTGTATGTTGAAAATTCACGTCAATCATTAATCTTTACTCCACTATTCTTGGGCTTTCCTTTCAAAAACAATGTTGCTTACAAGTAACAAAAGCGAATTTCCGATTCATCATGGACTTTAAATGTTGCCATTTAAATGGGTAATGATTATTATAAAGCTAGCATGTTGTCAAATTCCTCCAAGAAAAGTTGTTTAGTCTATCATGAACATGAAGTCTTAAACGGTGTATAAATCAAATTGTAGTTGTCTAATAGACCGATTCAACTAAGCTTCCGAATTCGACTCTTCTATAAATAAGATTATTAACCTCGGAAAAACGATTATGTTCTTAGATAAAAACTTTTACTTGTAAAATACTCTTTGTGCTTCACATTCTCTAACTCGTTCTCTAAGTTATAAGTGAAAATGCTGATTTCTTTAAATTATCATTCTAAAAGTTTCATATTTTGGTAATTGCACTTCTCTCTTCTCCCTTTTTTTATTCTCTTGTATAAATAAATATTTTTCTGTTCAGAGCAAGGCACTCACTGATACTTTATATGGCAATGTCAGAACACAAAATAAAGATCAATAAGTCAAGCTTTTGGAGCTAGTGCTGATGATCAAAGACTTAAGCCTACAACTTTCACTCTCCATATCCACATTCCCTCGTCGAGTTATCATCTCCATGTTCTTGTACAAACTCTGTTTCACTAGATTCTTCATCATCTTCCTACCTTCTTCCCCTGACCTCGGGCTCATTGGAGATCCCATCCCAGGACTCATCCAACCCGTTTGTGGACCCGAATGAGGACCCATCCGTACATTTCTCTCATCCTTGAACCACTGCAATAGTTTCACTGCCCTCTTTTGAACTAGAGGGCTCCCAAGTAAGCTCACTTCAAGAAGTACCGGCACAATCCCTGCCTTGGTCATTTTCTCGCGCTGGCTCCAACTCTGATGAGCTAATACCATCAAGATATACACTGAGTATTCTTGGCATTTCGGTTTATCTTCCCATGTTAGAATCTCTATCAAACCTTTGGGCACAATCAAACAATCCTCCATTGCTTTTTTACCCATTTGAGTTACCACCAATTGCCCTAGACTCGCTAGTGCCTTCTCGGACAAGTCTTTAGCTGACATTAGCCTTAGGAGTGTCTGCACTGCCCCGTTCAAGACCAATGGTCCTGCGTTTTCCAACACGAGGCAGAGATTGCTTATGGTGGCTAGACAAATCTCTTTTATTTTCATGTCTGTTGAATCTGAGTTCATTGTGTCCATTAAGAACGGTAGAATCTGTGATGAAGCTACTGGTAATTGTGTGTTTGTTAGAGAAGACAGTGAAAGCAGAAGCTCCGCAAAGCCATGTCTTGTTGATTGGTCGAGAACTTCGACATTTTTGGGTAGCTTTGAGCATATATCGGCGTTCACCATCAGCGCCTTGTTCCTGAAGTAAGAGAAAAATAAGAATCAAACTTTAAAACTAATTTACATTATTGAAATTCTCAATACTGTATTATGTATATAATATTATACGTTGTTTATGATTGTATATATTTTAAACTATATTAGTGTTTGTTTTAAGTTTATATTATTTTGATCGATTAGGTATCTTGAGAGGTACTACTGCACGTACATGCATCCATATTTTATTCAAGTAGGATTTAACCCGCGGTACATCGCAGGGCAAAATTGTATTTTATGTATTTTATATAATAATTTATAATTTATTGTATTTTAAAATTGATATTATAAAAAAAATCTCATTTAATTATTTTATATTATAATTAATATAGTTGAAATATGTGTACTTAGAAGATTTGTAGGTGTATAAATGATATAGTGTTAATATTGGCAAGTATTTATAATCATAGACTATTATAATAATTTGATATTATTTTGTATCGAAAAAATTTACCCCGCGGTATATGGCGGGTCGATTTTTTTAAACTAAAAATTTTAAGTTATATTTTTTTTGGTTAATATTGTTTGGTTTGTTTAATATTTAAGATTATATAATATTTAAGATTACACATTTAAACAAAAAAAAATATTTAAGATTATATAATTATATTTTTATTTTTAATTCTAGGTTTCACCCGAGGTATACCGTCACGTATTAATATCGACTCAAATCCGTCCCACCATATAACCTCGTTTTGTACTCAGAATCATTTTGGTCATTTTTATAGTATGACTCTGAACCATTGTCCAATTTTTTAAGCAATACTTTTTGTATTGTACACATACTTTTTGTTCATTGATTGAGTAATATATGTCCATTTTTAAAAATTTGAATAACATTATATGCAGAAAAATCTTACTATTTTATTAATTATATGTATTTTATATAAATTCAAAATAAATTACTGTAAGATCATATAGAAGTGAAAAAAGGATTATATATTAATGTTTAAATTTGGTAGACATGTTTTGGGAAAATTTAGAAACAAAATCAATTTGTTACCATATTTGGAAGCCACAGTTTCTAAAAGTTGTTTTTGAAAATATTTTGTAATATTAGTTAATATATAAACATTTATGACAATGGCATTCTATTGTAAATACTTCTCAACTTCAGGATTTATTTGCTAAATGTACTTTAAAAATGTATATATAGATCCTACATGCCTAGAAGTTTTAAGAATGCGGAGTATTTTTGATGCCAGAGACAAAGGATATTAAAAATATTAACGTTTTCGTTTATTGCATTTTTTTTTCTTTGAACACTAAGTTTCCGTTTATTTTACACTATATGAAATATCAAATTTTATCTCTTTCGATCCTTTTCTCATAAGAGTTTGCCTTTGACGTAACATCTTTTCTGCGCATGGCGCGGATATCACCTACTTTACGTTATTGAAATTATCAATATTGTATATAATCAAACTCAAAACCTCTCCGCAAAATCGCAGGAAAAAATTTATATAATAAAATTCAATATATCCATTTATATCAATATTTCATATATTTAGTAAGTTTATATTATATATTAGTATTATATATTTAATTTCAATTATTTATGCAAAAAAAATAAACTTTTAAAATATAAAACAAAAATTTATGATAAAGTGACGCAAATTTTCCAACAACTTTTATGAGAATTCCAAAAAACAATTTATTCAGTATTCGCTGATGCAAAACTAAAATATATCTCTTTAAAAAGAATCATTTGTGAAGCAAGAAGAGATAAAGTTCTTAAAAACTCAAGTAACATTGATTAAGTCCTAAAAGTTTTTCTTAACAACCACGTTTTAATCAATTTCAAATTCATCTAAAGATATGTTTCAACTTTTTGCTAAATCTATGTAGTTATTGATAGATCTTGTAGTATTAGAAAGAGTTACAATAATTATATAAAAATAATCATATGTATGTTATTATGTACTAAGTAAGACACGTATAGATTAGGCAGAGGTCAGTGGAATATGATCTTCAACTTGTCTAATAGATGAATGGTCAGAAAAAATTAATGGCCAATTAGAGATATACTAATGGGCTGTCAACTAACGTGATTTGATCTCTCGGCTCTTCCAAGTTCCGACGCACTCGGAATTAATATTCTTAATTTTCTTTTAATAGTGATTAACATTCATTATTAGACTATAATGTCACATTTATCTGTTTGTTTATTAGTATTAAGAAATGGATGAATATATCACAATACTGACCAATACATATTCATCCATTTCTTAGTGGAATGCCACCGAAGCTTTCCAAACTCGTCTATGTCTATATTCTTTGTATTTTCCGTAAGTTATAGGCATCTATATTATACATTATCATTTACTAAAAATGAACACATATATCAAATTCTAAACTATCTTTAACACTATGAAAAATACATTGCAGATAAATTAATTTCAGATTGAAAAATCATTTGCAGATAAATTTATACAAAAACAAAATTTTAGAGTTATACATAATAATATAATATGGTACACACATGCACAATTCTAAATTAATTATTATACCTATAGGTGTATAAGGTGATAATGTTGCCTTTATGTAGCACTCAAATCTCAATATTGAGCAAACTTAAATCAGTGAGAGAAAGAAAGGCACGTGAGGGAAACTTCAAGCGTACTTCATAAAGGCAAATTAGATGCTACGGCAGGATCCACTATTATGGTTATAATTATTTATCGCATTAGTTTCAAAATCAAAACTATGTCAAAAAATAAAAAGAAAAAGAAAAAATGAATATTGGTTGACAAAAAGAAATTGACGATTATAGTGATTAGTGAATGGAGAAAATTAGGCATAACATCACCTTTAGTCAAAGGAATTAATTTCGGTAAAATATCACTATAGTGGATAGTTTTGTCAACCAATGACTTATGAACTTATTTTATATATTCGAAAACTTCACTATCTATTTTCAAACTATTTATTTTCCTCATTTTAATATTCTAACTTTCTAAGTCAAAGATATACAAAGCAAAAGGACAGATGGTATGATATCTTCTAAAATTCATATCTAGCCAATAACGTAAATCCAATATATTTTTTATAAACGTAAATCCAATAATTCAATCACCTTTAGTTTGGATAAAGGGAAAAATGCAAGTTGATTTAAAATCAAATGCAAGTCTAGTCTAAATGATTGTAAAGCAACACAAGAAGGTAATTGGACAATTACCATACACACCAAAAACAAAAACCAAGACTAAACAATAACACAAGAAAAATATTTAACATTTCCTTCTTGTGGTCACATAAATTAGACAAATATTGACAACATTATTATTATTATTTTTTAATATTGACAACATATATTATACACATGCATGGATATTTATGAATTTTGATTTATCAGTGGAATAATTTGATAAAATTAGTAAAAGTTCTTTTTGAAAAACTAAAGGAACTTACTTGTAGGTTCCATGAGAAAGCTGAATAAGAGCATTGACAGCAGCTTTCTGATGGCCGGAAACATCGGAAGCGACCATATAAACAAGAACTTGAAGAACACCGAGCTCAGCCATGAGCTTCCGAGTCTTCTTGTCTTCTCGAGCAAGTTTCTCGATCTCGATGGCAGCTTTTTCCTTCTCTTCCCAGCTTCCAAAGTGAAGCTTCTTCACAGTTTTCTGTAACACAACCTCCTCATTCTCATCTTCTGGTAGCTTTAGTACTATTGCTTCCGGAAGCGCCGCCACTTTCTCGGAATCTTGATAGGTTCTTGATTTCTCTGGTAAGGCTTGAAGATTTCGTTTGCGGGAAGATGCTTTGGATTTCAAAAGGCAACGAATCTTTGTGAAAAAGTGGAGCTTCATGTATTGGAGTTGCCAAACTGAAGAAGAAGACGAAGAGGGTTGTGTTCGAGAGGAAGACATAATGGATAGATGATGTTATGTTCTGTTTCTTTTAGTGGACTTCGCTCGTCATATATATATATCTACATATTGATATTTGTCCAACTTTAGGTATTTATGGGGGCCATTGAGGTATATGCCTAATGCCGGTAAGATTTTTAGAAAAGTATTATTGTAAAGAAAAAAAAGTGATGTACGTTTTGTATCGCATAATTAATAATGTTTTAGTATATACTTCATGTGTCCTAAAACTCCGGCAAGGCCTAAGCTTCTTTATCTTGTCAGTCACCTCAAAAAAAAAAAAAAAGCATTTGGTTAGATCCATTCCGTCGATAATTCAATTTATCAACAGTTGACCAACGTCCTAAATTTCGTCAGTAACTATTATCCATCGATAAAGAGTCAATAATTTTCCTAACTATTTTACCGATGACACTTCTTGGGTAATAGGTGTTGGTAACACGCCAACATATGTTTGATGTACTATTGCTAACATATTAGATATCATAAACCAAGTGTAACGTCAATAGTCGTTCCATGCCACATGTTTTCCTAAACCTAGTTCTATCGGAAACTCGTCAGTAAATATCATCAGTTGCTTACCATATACAATTGGATATCGATACAATCCACCGTAATTCCCCTATTTATATATACAAGGGAGAGTTCTCAAACTTTTCTTTATCTTTATTTTCTCGTTGTGCAAATGTAAAAGCGGATAATCTGGCACGAAAAGTTCGTACCGAACCGCTTCATAATTATGTAAACGACATTCGTTAGAAATGACTCTTTTGAACTCTAATTAATTTCGGATGACAGAAAAAAAGATGTAGCATTCTATTAAATGATCCCAAGTTCTGAAATGGTTTGCATATTTTTATATCAATTTTTTTTTTTTTCAAAAACCCAATATAGGAATGTAATGGCATAATTATTTGTTCACGAACTAAAATTCATTTTCATTTTATTGAATATAAATGTAATTATGTACATTATTTGACTACGGACAATTTATTGACAGTCGATTATATGTCGACTATACATGTTATAGATGCACGATGTTTGATTATCGTCTGACTAACACATCTAGATCACTTAGAAAATGTTGTTAAGAATTTTAGTTTTCAACAAAAGATTCCAAGAAAATGAATAAAAATAACAACCTTTCATTGGCCCTCGTGGTCATTTGCAACACTACAAGAAATATCTACATTATTAGCAAGAGATAAGAGCTATTATATGTCATTAATAGCGTTTTCATAAACGCTGTCTTATGCCCCTGTTATGGTAGACCCCCTACATACGATAGCGTTTTTTCCGTATGTTATTATAGAGCATTCTACCATAGCATTAGGCAAACGCTTTGATATAACGACTTATAATAGCGATATATATAAGCTATGATCTATAATTTTTATGATGCTATAATATTCAGTGCCATAACTCTAATTTTATGCGGTTGTTTTAAACTATTTGTATTTGGTGGAACCTGTTTAATTTCAAAATATCCAATATAAATATAATAATAATAATAATAAACATCCAAAAGATATACATCCTTTCATAAACCAAAAATCAATTCATACATAACACAAGTCTCAATCCAATACTTAAACTAATATCCTAACTTCTATATACTACTTTTGCCAAGGAAGTTATTGATGAGATCATGCAAAATCCTTACTTCGTTTTCTAGATATTGGACTCGATTCCTCAAGGAAGTTAGCTCAGCTTCACAGGTTGTTGTAGTCTCTTCCTTTCTCTTAGGTTCTCGAAAAATACTGCTACCTTTTCTCTTAGATTTCCCCCAAATACAGCAGTCTTCATCTATGTCACTGTCGTCAACGACGAGATTCATTATATCTTTTGTTAGAACATGAAATAAAACAAGTAAAATTCAGGCTTCTTGACCAAAAAATTATTGAGTCACTTTATTAGTAAACAAATCTCTTTACTCACCTGAAAAATCAACCTGCGATTGAGACATATCTTTAGCCTGAGAAGAGACTAATTCCATTTCCTTTGTACCTTTACTTTCTCCAAGAAACTCAAGACCATCACTTGTATCCAACATCGGTGACTCATAGACATAACTCGAAAACCACTTACTTAGATCAGAAACTTCTGAGAATTCTGAAAACAGAAGTGAAGAACCACATAAATAAAATCAATGCAGTTAAAACAACAAGATATACAGATCTTCCCAACCAGCCAAGCAAATTTGGAAAACAGATTCCAAGAAAATGAGTTACCTTCACTATCATCCATCTCTTAATTCTTTCTATTCGCTCCTCTTTCACCTTGGTATCCTCTACATTGTCTTTGTCCTGAGTGCTTCCGTTAGTCTTTTTCTTTGGCTGCCCGACCTCCACTTTCTATCTCTCTCTTTAAGAGCACTTAGAGAAATCTTATGCAAGAAAAACATTAGAAGATAAAAAACTTAGGGAAATTAATAATCAACTAATAATATCAGCATCTCTTGTCTATATATATATATATAAAACTCTAGCAATCCAAAATCATAGACCAACACAACAATCAATTTGAAACACATATAGAGACAACAATAGCAATTCAAGCAGTTCCTGATCTTGCGAAAGATCAACACTTTATGTCAATTAAACATAACAGTCTACTCTACTTAGAATCCTACTTTCATAATCAGCTTAATGGTCCATATAAGCAGATTATTACACTTTCATCTACTTAGGATAATACATTCTCAGTTATTATACCCAATGGAACCTAAATACAAAGAAGGGGACAATGAAGCTTAAAAACTACACGGGCTAAAGAAGAAACGAACTTACTTCCATTGTAATGGTGAACACCAACTTTAGCAAGCATTGCGTAGTACTCAATCTCTGATTTTCTCAACGGTGGACAATTGTGGAGATTGCAATAATGTTTCCTGTGAACAAAACAAGAATAAACAACAAAAAGCTAAAACATTTAGGTATGCACACAAAAAGCTAAAACAAAAGTGGACAATTGTGGAGATAGCAATAATCATATATGAGTTGATAATTGTACCTCGAGACCAACTAATTAAAATCTTAAGGACCTTCCAAAGAAAAACCAGACCTCTTCTCTACTGTTCTACCTGTTAACGACCTCAAAGGTAGAATCTTAAGCACCTGCAAGTTTCAGCATCAACACCACAAAACAAAAATCAACACAAAACATTTCAAAACTCTAATTTTTATTCACAACAATTAGATTTTTATTCACAAAACAGTTCTAGTAATACTAATATCAAATAAGATATGTATAGCTAATAGGAATCAGCTTACAGAACGACAAATAATGTTAAGAAACAAGCAAGCCAATAATGAGGCAATTCGTCGAACACCTGGAGGGCATGAAAAGCATCATCAGAACTTCGGCCAAAAGCTTCTAAGAAATCAATCTAACCCAAATAGATCAACTGAACCCTAACAAAATCTAACTCAAGTGCTCATAAATCAATTGAACCCTAACAAAATCGTACATGCGGAGGAAAAAGAAAAGAATAAAGAGGGAGGAGGCTGACTTAATTGAATGGTGAAGCACCGAGCGTCGAAACTGGTTTGGGGTTTCAGGCCAACGAAATCAAAATCCAATATATCCAGAGCTGTATAATCGTAGGAAGAGAGTGAAGAGGTAAAGGAGAGCTAAGGAGAAGGGAATAATCTAGGAAGAAAAGAAGAATCGAGGAAGAAAGCGAAGAGGTAAAGGAGAGAAAGAGGATGGAGAAGATATATAGAAATTAGGGTGGAGGCCGGCGACGAGCTTTACGGTGGAGGCCGGCAACGAGCTTCACGGTGGAGGTCGGCGATGAGCTTCACACGAAATCCCAAATCTCTTTCTTCGATTTGGGATGTTTTTTTTTTTGGAGATATGTTTTCTATAGGGTAAAGTGAAGGGTTTTATTTTTTTGGACTTTGGCTTTAATTTTTTTGGATCAGAGCCATATGGCGCTAAGTGAATTATTTCGCTAAATTTTGGCGGAACGAGTGATTTTAGTTTTTTATTTGGTGATTTTCTATCTTAGCGTTGTTTCAGTGCTATTATATAAAATTAAAATAAAAAACTTATCTTTCATAGCAGTCAAAGAAAATGAGCTATCATCATGTGCTATCAATGTGGAAATTTTTTGTAGTGCAAAGAAACTAGCAGAGATTAGATCCAGATATATATAAAATGGTTGTAACAAAGAATTCTGATTTAAATATAATTATCATTAACCAGGATTAAGTTAAGTAAATAAGGAATAATGTGGAGGAGAAGAAGGGGACAAGCGAGGAGGCAAGATAGTGCACATGCACAAGAACAGTTTTGTCTCTTCTAAATCTCACCATAAGGTTACAGCAGAGAGATCATTGAAACACTAAAACTAATAATCTCTTTTTAATTTCTCTTGTTTCATTAATTAACACGTTCATGTGTGTCAGATCCATCTTAACCTCGGTACGACCAAAGATGGCCACACTTCTTGTTTAGAAAACTACACCAATTAAAAGTGTTTATGAAACTGCCAAAGATGACCATTGAAATGGTTTTGGCCACGATTAATTTCCTGTTTTTTTTTAGTTGCAATTTGGTTTATGAAAATATATTGTTAATTTTCTTTATATAGTGTTTGGCAATTTCTTTTGTATAAGTGCAACTAGGTGTGTTTACTCGTATTTCTGAGGTGTTTAAAATAAACTTGGGTCGTATATAATTGCCAAAGTCAATGATCTAGAATCATCCTTCTTATGACAAACTTTGATGTCCAAAAGTGATGATATAAAGTTCTACAATTTTCGGCGTAATTAAAGATTTATGTAAGGCTCGTGTTCTATAGTATGAACACCTAGACAGTTTGTTTCGAAGAAAATTGGATAATAATCAAAGAAGGACCAGTGAATGAGTAAACCATATAAACTTGTCCTAGGGTCCCCGAGAATTAGAATTCTATTGTTATCTTAATTGGATTGGACTGAACATCTTTGTAACTCTTTAAATATACCTAATGTAATGTGGTACAATATCGTTTAGGACTATATATGGGGAGTATAATCGATATCTAAATCGACTATGGACTAGATCATGAATGGATATACAAATTATTGTTTATCCACTTAACACGGATGGATTGCTGAATGGTCAGATGTCCTAGGAAATATGGATGATCGAGTCATATTAATGTCGACCTCCACTCTAAAAATGGATAAACATTAATTTGTTTATCCACTTAACACGGATGGATTGTGAAATGGTCAGATTTCCTAGGAAATATGGATGATCGAGTCATATTAATGTCGACCTCCACTCTAAAAATGGCTTCCAAAATTGTTTAGAACAAACTATGTACTTGTGTTAATCAAACGCGTTAACAACATTTGTTATCGATATCATTTAAATTTAATTCTAGTCAAATAAAATTATGAGTTGATAAATAAAATTTTAGAACCGTGGTTGGAATCGCATCGTAAGAAGGAAAAAATAAACATCTACCACTAATTAATAGTAAGTTTTACAAGTAGTGATTCCCACGTCCTACATTACTCTTAACCATTTTTCTTCACCGCCACATAGTCTCTCGGCAACATTTTGCGTACGTGTAAGCCCGTTTCCTCGCTGGCCATGACAATCCCATTCCCATATCAATCACCCTTTCTTATCACACATTGACATTACAGAGTAAAAACCCCAATCAGAAGAGAAGAAGAAGAAACTGTGTGTTTAGATATTTGGGTGACGTGGCTGTGAAGGAGAGATAGCGCGAGTGAGAAGACGCGGAAAGCCCGAACTCTCGCGGTTCGGCAGCTCCGCGTCAGTTGGTCGAGTCGTCTTGGAGCTATCTCGTTGCTTCTCGAGAGATATAATGGCGGAGGAAAACGAACGACAAGCCATGGACATTGGTCGCCCAACCAATATCTGTCACGTGGCTCATGTAACATACGATCGCTTCGATGGTTTTCTTGGTCTTCCTTCTGAATTTGAGCCCGACGTACCCAAGAAGCCCCCTAGTGCAAGGTTCAGCTTCTTCTTCTTTCCAATGTAAACCGTGAATTGAGTTGAAACCTATGCCATGATTATTTTTGCGTTTGTGTTTGCATTTGAAATTTAAGATTATTAAATATTATAACATTGTAAAATGCAAAAGAAAATGCAATGTTCGTTTTGACATTCAAAACAATTCGAAATCATGTCACAATAATCCTAAAAGGGATTCAAAACGTTATCTTATTGGAAAGATGCGTCAGAATTCCATTTCAAATTGACTATATAAATTGTAATCTAATGTAGTATATAAGAGACATGACCATGAATCTTTGTGAACAATGTGATGGAAATATTATGTTCTTGCTTCATGATTTGTTGATCTGTTTGCGGGTTTGCAGTGCAACAGTGTTTGGGGTTTCTACAGAGTCGATGCAGTTATCATACGACTCGAGAGGGAATTGTGTTCCGACGATACTCACGCTATTACAAAGCCGGCTATACGATCAAGGAGGTTTGCAGGTAGAAGGAATTTTCAGAATCACAGGGGATAACAGTGAGGAAGAGTTTATTAGAGAAGAGTTAAACAAAGGAGTCCTACCAGAAGGCATTGATATCCACTGTCTCGCCGGACTTATAAAGGCTTGGTTCAGAGAATTACCGAGAGGGGTACTCGATTCTCTACCATCTCAACAAGTGATGCAGTGCGAGTCAGAGGAGGATTTCGTGAAGGTTGTGAGACTCTTGCCGCAAACGGAAGCTTCTCTTCTGAATTGGGCAATCAATCTAATGGCTGATTTTGTAGAGTTTGAAGATGTCAATAAGATGACCTCCCGTAATCTTGCTTTAGTCTTCGCACCCAACATGTCTCAGGTCAGTTTTTGCAACATATTCCTCCAAGATTTTTTCTTTTTGAATTCTGGCATTGACCTTAGTCCTAATACCAATATGCATCAATGCTACTTATCAAGCCTCTGACCCGCAAACTGGATCTGTTTTGGTTTTATTGCAGATGGCAGATCCTTTAACAGCATTAATGTATGCGGTGCAAGTGATGAACTTGCTGAGGAACCTCACAGACAAAACGCTCAGGGAGAGGAAAGTTGCGTCATCACATGTCAATCCTTCTGATGACAGAAGTGAAGCTGAAGATGATGATGTCGGAGAATATAATCAAGAAGAAGAAATGTATGTTCTTGAAGAAGAAGGAGAAGATGTTGATGATCTGGACAAGGAAGACGAGATAATCGAAGAATCCGGGAGAATAACACTGCTTGCTGACGAACACAAACCATCAAGCACAGTGAATGCTAATGATCAAAAGAAAAAGGAAACATGAAGACAGATGTTGGAGCTGGAAACGTAATTAGCAGTATTGTGTGTTTCGATTGTATTTTCTTCGTTATCTAAGGTGCATGTAACTTAGGCTAATTGTTCCAAATACAACTTATGCATTTGTGTTTACATATCCAATTTTTTCATATGACCTAGAAAGATGAAAGAGCCACAGCAAATTTTGAGATGTATTATATCATTTTCAGGTCTTTTATTTTTGGGCTTACCCTTTAAGATTAAGCCAGTAATAATTGTTGTTAAATGGATTTCCTCAGTGTGATCTTAAACAAAAGATCAAAGCTTCAAACAGCAAAAGATTCAGATATTACCATCCATAGTAAGAAGCACCTTGTACAAATCTGGACGACGGTCACGGAACACTCCCCAGCTTTGCCTTTTCGACTTGATCATCTCAAGATCAAACTGTGCCACGAGAACGGCTTCCGATTTATCATCTGCCTCAGCCACAATTTCACCTGTTGGCCCTGTCATATCATAACAACGATATTGGGACAAACTGTTGGGAAAATGCTTATTGATAAATTTGCATCTAAACTTCAAAATTATTGATCTCATCTGAGTAAGTTTATAAATTGATACCGGCAATGAAGGAAGTTCCGTAGAAAGTGATCTGACTTGGTCCATGCTCAGTTTCAATTATTTCCTTCCCTATGCGATTTGAAGCGACTAGAGGCACCTGAAACCCAAAGTATATGCCCCACTCATTAGCAAACCATTACAGCAAAATCGATTAATCATTGGGAAAAAATGACCGATTAATCTAACCATTGAAGCACATTTTGACAAGTTACAATCAGTACAAATAATGGAACAAACTAGATGCATGTAATTTATTGTTCATGTCACGGTAAAATAGCTTTCAGTTATAAGTTATACTCGTAGCGATCGGATAAGACACTGATGAATTTGAAAACTGAAATGTTTAAGACCTAATAATAGCTTACCACGTTAGACCCAGCATGCCCTTGCATAACTCTCCTCCAATGATCACGAGAATCCAATCCCTGGTCTTGAGGTTCAGAACCAATAGCAGTGGGATAAAACAGTACTTCAGCACCCTGTAGAACCATAGCTCGAGCTGCCTCAGGAAACCACTGATCCCAACATATAGCTAAACAAGACATTGCACCAATACTTCAATTAAGATGAAGTAACAAAAGAAAAGGACATAAGAAACAGAGTTCTGCATAGAGCATCTTACCCACTCCAATTTTTGCAAACTTTGTCTGGAAAACCTATTCACGCCAAAGGGGGAAGAGATCAATCATGTGAACCAAATAACATGACAGATAAGAAATCTTTTTTCAGTTTGGGTGTTTCCTTGACAAAACTACCTTAAAGCCAGTGTCTCCAGGATTGAAATAAAACTTCTCTTGATACCCTGAAGATAAGTAGAGGTCTTAGCAAAAAGGTAACAAGAACGAAAGCTATATTTCCAACTCCAAACTTGACTCACCCGGTCCATCAGGAATATGCGACTTCCTATAAATTCCAAGGTCAGTTCCATCAGCATCAATTATCGCTATCGAATTGTAATGTGCAGCATTTGCCTCCTCAAAGAAGCTAACAGGTATTACTACACCCAATTCCTTTGCCAGCTTCTGCATCCTATGTTAAATAAACTCTCCAACCATCAAAACACTACACAGTACATACATCAAGATTCCACTTTACTGCGTTAGAAATCGAATAAGTAATGTCACCTTGCAATTGTAGGATGGTTCTTGTAAGGCTTGGCTCGCTGAAAGAAATCTTCTCTTTGTGCTTGACAGAAGTAATATCCTTCAAAAAGTTCCTGTTATCAAGAAACTAAACTATATAAGACAAACGAAGACGATTCGAAACTAGATAAATCAAAAACACTATATCGTATACGCAGCTTCAGAGACTAATCAAGTGAGACTTATAATCTGACCTGAATAAGAACGATATTAGCTCCTTTAGCGTGAGCTTCTCTGACTAATCTGCGTAAACGTAAACAATTCCATTCTCAGATAGTGAAATCGGATTCGAAAGGAGCAATTTGCAGGAAAAGAAATGAAATCTAAGGTCCGTGATCATCCTAAATTGCTCGAGAAGGATATACACATGAAAATTACAAGGAGGAGGAAGATGAGAGAGATTGATAGTCAGAGAGAGGGAGAGAGAGACGAACCGCTCAGCGGCGGCGACATTGGTGGAGATATCGTCGGAGCAAGCGAATTGGAGAGATGAAACAACCACTTCTCGTCTTCTTCCTTGCATTTCCATGGTTTCCCTCTCTTTCTCTGTGTTTTTTCTTTTCTCAGTGAAGGAAATAAGGAACGCTCAAAATCGAATATAAGGTAGCTGACATATTTGAGACTGTAACTCGCAGAGAGAATAAGAAGAAAAGAGAAATGTTCTCTTTTTCCACAAATCGAATAAAAAAAGGACGCAAGTGCAAACGCAAACGCAACGCCACGCAAGAGTCAAGTCTATCCCTTGTTTGAAAAATCGTTAGACGCTAATCGGACGTTTGGTATAGATCTAGCGAGTAATCGAAAAATCGGATTAAAATTGAGAATTAATCGGGGACTAGTTTTAGAGTTATTTTGATACGATCCTCCCAAGGATTATGCACTCTAAGGTGGTGAAAGGGATAACTTTGCATCCAAGAGACTGTGAACTCTAAAGGATCAAAGGTTGTGGAGTGAATGGTCGCACAAGAGCTGCGGAAGACTCCTGATTTACCGGTGGATCGATTCTTTGGATATTACACACCAAAGGAGATCGATAACTTGCTGGATATGACGCACCAACAAGGAATGGATAGAGAGATGGATCGAGAGACGCCACAAAGATCTGTGAAAGGATCTATGATAAGTCTGAACAAGCCATGAACATAGATATGACACACCATGAACATGGAGTTCCAAAAATTACAAGATATCACATCTTGAAAGAGAGAAACTTCTCTGATTTTTTACTCAACAACAAAACTTACTTTTATTCATGAATTAAGCCTCATTATATAGAGGAGATACAACAATTTCGTCCATAACATGCAGCACAACTTGGAAATAGAAATTCAAACTCTAAAGTGCATGTAAGAGAGAGAAAAACACTTTAAATGTTGTTTTGAGGATGGACGAAAATCTCTCTTTTCTTCTTGTTTTTGGGCTGAATCCACTTTGATGGGCTTCTCTGATTGACCAAGATTCCAGAACAATTTGGTTTGTAGCTTAATTCAATCTGGTCTTGTCGGAATCCTTCTTTGAATGGGCGTATGTCTGAATTCGCGTAAGCTGGAGATCACCGATTTTGTAAATTGCATAACTCCTTCATCTGAACTCCGATTGATCTGATTCTTCTTCGAGGAGTTTCGTAATTGAGCTGAGCACATTCTCCAACTGGTTTCATGCATATATTCGCCGTGGTTGATCAGATAAGCTTGATTCAATGACCACATATCCTGCTGCTTCCCATTATCATATCATATTTTAATATTGTTAAAATATATTAATCTAATATTGTTTTCAAAATTGCAGTAAACACATAAAAATGTATTTTAAGACAAATTTTTATGATTTTTATGAAAAATTTTTGTGATTTTTATTAAAATTTGAACATAAGTTATTGTAAAACATAACAAACTCCCAATTCAAATGTTTGAATAACAAAAAAAAAGTTGTTTTATACTTGCAATCTAAAAATAATCGGGATATGTAAGATTTGGCGGAAAATAATCAGATTAGGCAGAGAGTAATCGGCTGACTGATTTTTCTAAAGGATTAGTCATTAATCAAGGCGGATAGGATGGGTCTAACGACTAAGAGGGGAGTAACCGGACTAGGTGGACTAAGAGCTATCAAATCTATATATATAACTAGATATGGACCCGTGCGTTGCACGGATTGCTGGTCAAATTATTATTCTTTATTTTCTACAGGCGTTACTAAAATTATTAAACATATCCCATGTGCTATTCAGATGTTCATTGGCATCTCAGGTGTGGTCTGCAACTAACCTGCCCTTACCAAGTCATGAATTCACCAACTCTGTTGCGCATAACATAGAATACACTCTAAGCTTAAAAGGGAAGCCAGTTTTAGACCCACAGTTTCGGTCTGCAGTTCCATGGCTCTTATGGGAGATTTGGAAGGCTCGGAATGCTCTCTTATACGCAGCTAAGGCTACTGACCATCACTTTGTGATTGCTAATGCATTGGATGAAGCGGAGGAATGGATCAAACAAAACCAGATTACCTCACAATAGTCTGCGTGGGATGCAAGAAATCATTCTATATCCCGAAAAGTTTGGACTATACCTGCTGTTGGTGTTTTAAAGTGCAACATTAATGCGTCTTGGATAAATGATGAGTGTTTTTGTGCAACAGCATGGATCCTTCGAAATCATAACGGTGATGCTCTATTTCATGCTAGGGATGCCTTCTTACCTCTGTTTAACAGAGTTGCAGTGGAGCTGAAGTGCATTCTCTGGGCTCTTCAAAGTCTTCATGATCTTCACATTGCCTCCTGTTAGGTTTGGACCGGCTGTTCTGCGGCAGTCTCAGCCTTGGAGAATCCAAAAGATTGGCCAAAATATCGCTCTGTTCTTAACAAAATTGTGCAGGTAATACGGGTGATGGGAGAGGTTACTTTCAAACTCTCTTCACCGAAAGCCAATTCGTTGGCTAGGGATATTTCATGCAGTGTTACCCGAGAAGGACGTCTCACCTCAGACTTAGCTTTAGGAGGACCTTCATGGTTGCAAGATCGAATTGAAAGAGATCGTCGATCATAAGGCTAAGTTTCTGGTTTCTCTCTTATTGTCTCATCTTCATATTGGCGTTGCTCTATTCTTCCTTACAATGGTCTTTGTATTTCGTGACTTTAGTTTTTTTGATTTAATGAAACTCAGTGGAAAAAAAAACATATATTTTTAAATTTTAGAAAAGTCAGCATTTTAGTTATTTTTAAATATAGATTTATTATGTATAATGTGCAATATAAAACACTATTTATAGTTATGCTATACTAATTATTAAATCATCTAAGATAAATGTTGTCCTATTTATAAAATTATGAAATTTTTGTTTATTATAATTAGAGGTCAAAATAGTAAATTTGTTAATAGATGTAAATAAAATGACGGTTTAACCAGTGGTTTGCATCTAAAATGTTGTTGAATTATTTTAGGCGAGATGACAAAACTATGTTTTTTGAGATTTGAGATGGCAAAATATTTTCTAAAGGGTTTTTGACATTTAGCAATAATAATAATGATATATATTTGAAAAAGTTTTGGTAATTGATAATTTAATTTTACTAGATTATTATAATAAATGTATTCACCAAAAAATATTATTATAATAAATGCTACAATAAATTTAAAATATATAAATAAACATTAGTATATTAAGGAAAAAGAACGAATATATAAATAAGTTTTTTTAACCAAAAATTCTATATTTTAAAGATAATTTCTACTTACAAACAAATTTTGATTTAATATTTTGCTAAATTGATTTTAATTAAAAAAAATTTTAAACCGTCCATTGGACTGGTCTTAATCTAATATAATATATAGTTATATACAAAAAGTGATCATAATAAATTTTAAAGTTGGAAACACTTATAAACTTATAGAATTTTTTTACCAATCAGATTTTGTTTTGGACAACATAATAATACGACCAATGAAATTTATCTTACACTCTTATAAGGGTTTTGTACAAAAAAAAAAACTTCCAACTCGTCCATTTTTGCAATTTTACCTTTTATCTCTGAAAAGTAGAGATTAATCTTATGAAGTCCAAAATAATATGCAATGTAACACTTATTCGCTACCATCAAGTTCGTAAATTTTTGACAAATAATATCTCAAATCGAAGCCCTCGCGATGAAGAGTTCAACTCTACTTTTAGAATTTTATAAAACTAATGTATGCGACCGGAAAAACGTTTATAATATACGTATAAGGGTTATATTACGTATTATTTTGGGTTTAGTATGATTAATCTACATTTTTCGGAGATAAAATATAACATTACAAAAATAGGCGAATTGGAAAAAAAATTTTGCACAAAACCCCTCTTTATAGTCTTTACACATTTATTGGCAGCCAATTTAAAATCAAAATAATCCATTAAATCCATCGACATTAGCTTTTTTCCAACTCCTCAACATTATTCTATTTATCATTTCCTAAATATATTCAATATCTGAAAAGTCAAAATAAAGGAAAAAAGGTATTTTGGAATACCTTAATTGGTGTCACATATATACATATATGTGAACGGGTCAAAGATTCAGCGTCATGCATGCTATCCGATTCCTGGTTGGCAAACACTGAACCATGATAAGCCAACCACCAAACCAGATGAATAGCTGCAGGAATGGATGTTCCATCAAAGTTATATAACCGTGAATTATAAAGTATAAAATAAATACAGACATTGATCCTATAAACAGTGGCGGAGCCAGAAAAATTAGTTACGGGGTCATAATTTTTTTTTTTTATAAATATTAATTTTATTATAAAAAATGTCATTACAAATTTTTTTTTAAAGATGCATCTTTATAATTAAGTTTTAAACAACAAAATTAATAAATAAAAACTTAGTTAAAGCCCAACAGTTAAAAAAGCCAACGATAATGTTGAATCTCAATTAAACTATAGATAATTCTTAAAATTAATGGCATATTTCTATTTTAAATTTTTGTGAGAGTGGTCAATAATATTTGAGAGGGGTGTCAATAGCATTCTTGAACATGTGTCAAATAATTATTTTAACAAACCTAAGCTGAAAATTTTAATTCCATGGGGGTCATATGACACCCATGTTTCTTAATTGCCTCCGCCACTGCCTATAAAGTTTTAAATTTGGAAAATACTTGCATAAATATGGACATTTCTACTAATCAGATTTATCAGTTATCTTACACTCTTTTAAAACAATTTGATAGATAAGTCACTTCTTGACATCAGATTTTATTTTATAAACACTAGAATCATTATGATGGATTTTTGCAATATGAGTATATAGTTGGCAAAAACCACAATAGACATTCATCATGAAAAGCTATGAGATCACATTGGCTAAGTGCTAATTTTTTGGCTACTCTAATTAATGCTTTGTTTTAGTGCAGCTCTCTATTTTTCCAGCATTTTTCTATGTTTTCAGTTTAACAAACTCTTATGTACATAAAACTTCTTTTTGTTAACAAATAAATTTCAAAAATAAAATAATTGGAAAAAGATATTTTAGAATACCTCAACCATGATGTCATTTATTTCTATAGAGTATTAATTAATAGAGGTTTCACTGTATAGACACACACACATATGTGAGTGATACTCGTCTATTGGGTGCATGCGATTCAAACCTGTGGCCGGTTCAATTATTGACGAGACCCGGTGCTAGATCTGTCCCAAAAAAATTAAGGGCTCTTAGACAAAAAAAATTTTTTTGTCTATTATTATAATTTAAAAAAAAATACCAAATTTGTATTCAAATAATTGTTGTTTTTAATTATAGAAATGTTATTTTCTTAAACTTGAATTTTTTTTATATTGTTTTTAACAAAATTTGGGATTTTTAAGGTATAATTTTTTATTTAATTGGTTATTTTATAAAAAAGTTGGGATTTTTTTATGAAAAAAAAAAAAAAAAAAAAAAGTTGGACCCTAGGAGGCTAGGACCCTGTGCCCTAGCACTCCTAGCACATGTGCTAAGCCGGGCCTGATATATAAACTGTTTTCAAGATAGTTTACTCTCTCATTAACTGGATGATAAATTGATAATCATGAATTGATGCAACACACTTGTAATATCGCAAGAATATCTCGTCCTAAATATAGTCAGAAAGACGGCCACGACGTGATTTTTCCTCATCGTAGCAGCGGTTTCTCTGGTCGAAGAATTCCAGTCGTCTAGTAATCCAATCTGGTATATCAGAGTCAAGCCAGAGAGCTTCACCTGTATCTTTATGTTTAAAGTCATGTTGCCTTGGGCTCTTCTTATCTCTCCCTGTTGTCCCACCAATCGTATGGATTCGAAAAAGAGACTTGCCACAATAATATATCTTCATTCTTGGATTCTTCTATACCATCTTCTAAGAAATACCAAAACACACAAGCAAGAAAATTTTATCATTTTTTCTTTTAAAATGTATGCAACATTCAAAACTAATGCATAAAACTTTTATAAACCCGAGTACACAAAACATGAAGATACAAAACCTGTTGTGGATTCATGAGCTTGGTATAATGTTCTTTTAATCATTATGGATTCATATTCACTACCAATAGAGAAGCAGATGAGTAGAAGAGATAATAACCTGTTTCCGGTTTTGGGTTTTCGGAGAATCTAAGACGTGACTTGGTGGAGCCGCCACATAATTCACTTCTGTCACTTTAACCTAAAATAATTAACCAGCCTGGTCAATCTTAGCTACACACAGATACATGAAGTTGCTTAAAACATTTATATATCAACGAGTCTTGTTCGAGGCCTAGGGGTGGCGGTATATAAGGAGAGCGCATGATATACCAACAACACAATTACTATACACCATTCATCAATAGAATCTGATGGAAGCAGAACTTGGACATTTTACTAATATAGAGTTTGAGACAACTTCTAATGGTTAAGAAAATAAACAAAAACATGATATTCGTGATCTAAGCCGCTATATACATTGCTGGATCTCTTGCCATAAGAAGCAAGGCGGCCTGAGACAAGTATGTGATCATTTAGCTTCAGATGCGCAATACACTTGCGTGCCATCACGTCCCACATGTTTAGATGTTTTTTCCGATGTGTTTTCTCATTACTTTAAGACCAGATGAAAGTCAATGTCTACAAAAATGAAAAGAAAACAAATATTATGAGAAAAGAAAAAACGATTGTGGATTTTAATGAGGATTAAGATATACTCTCGTTCATGTAGATATGTTTTTTTTTTTTTTTTGGGCAAACATGTAGAAATGTTATTTATAAAAATAGAATCTCAAACATAAAAATTAAAATTAAAATTTGAATTGAGAACATCTTATCTTTAACTTTGAAGAATGCTTGTGCCATTGATTGCTAGAGGCCGCGAGTAAAGTTTGGGATCAGAGTAGAAAATATATTTGCTTGATGAATCCCATACCTTTTAAATAAACAAAGAGATAATTAGTATTAGCAGATGTGATCTTCAAAAAAAAAATCAACAGATGAAGAATAAGAGGATGAGCTTACCTAGGCAGCGTTATTGCTCTAATTTTTTTTGCATTAGTGGAATGTTATTTATAAAGGTTGTCGATGGTTAGGGCTAGGTTTGAAAGAAAATTGAGAATATTGGGGGATCAAGGTTAAACATCTTTTTGCAATCCCAAATGAATGCTAAATATTATCATATATCTGTATATACTGTATTTTAAAATACCTTGGATTGCAAAATTCATTAAAACTCATTAACTCAAAGAGATATATCTGCAGTGAGTTTTGAGATGATTTTGGTGAAATTTTGGTGAATTAAGAAATTTGTTATTAAAATTCTCCCAAATCTCACTTAAAACCGTGAGATTTGGATGTTTGAATTTTTAACTAAAAAAGTGTCTGAAATCCCACCCAAAGTCACTCAAATCACTTCAAATCTACTACTTAAACGTTTCAAATAACAGTGAATTTGATTGTAAATTTTAAAATCACTAATCTAATAACACTTGATTTTAGAAAATAATTTAGAATTCATATTTTATAAACATTAAAATTTGAAAGAAAAAAAAATCAACCTACAGTGGATAGCGGGTATTTCTCTAGTTTTAATAGAAACAATAAAGGTTAAAAAGGCTTAATATACAACAATAATATAACTATGACTATTAACAGCGCCATGGACTTTTGCCCAGGAACGAAGGCTTCTTTTCTTTAATGCGAATCACTACAAAGACCTCCATGAGTGGGATGTAGTTGATATTGTAGCACAACCCCGACGAAGAAATTGCGATTCTCACTATCTTGTTAGTATATTCGAATTAGGTACGATTTTATTTGCAATTGACTTTGTTTCGTATTTGATATCTTAACAACCACATAAGAAGGTTATGCTTAGCAACAAAAGTTTTGCATAGCTAGAAACAAGTCCGATTGTTCAACGATTACTTTTATGAGCAAGACTTGTACAAAGTTTGTTATATATTAAGATAAAAAAGAAATTTAATATGATTTAATACATTGTAAAAAAAAATTTGATAACAAAGACGACTTAAGAAAGTCTCTTTTGATTCCGGTGGTACAAAGTCTATCTTAAGTAATATGATTTAATACATTGTAAAAGAATTCTGTAGTAATAATGTTTTTATTTTATTAAATTTGAATATTATGATTTAGCAAGTCATCAAATTATAGTCAAACTCAACAATTATATTGATTCGTTGATTCTCTATAGATACATCAAATATATTAGTCTTACTAAAATAAAAAATGACTTTCAAGTATACAATTTATATGCACGGATCTTTACCTAGTATAAGAAAATTATACAGTTAATTCTAAGAGAAAATCCATACTAGTATTTTTGAAGTACATTTTTAGCGAGTGGGGCAAAATGCATTTGGATACGATGGGTATCCGACCCGTTTACAAATTTTGGTAATAAAAATTTTATTAGGTAGGGTTATATTTAACCTAACTCATATACCAGATATTACATATTTAACTGTTTTGAATCATCATATAATACATAAATTCAAAATTTTAAAAACATACATATATTATCCAACTGACGAAAAATGTGTGTTCAACGTTCTACATATACAAAAATATTTAGACAATGATTCATAATCATATCATAAATAAGATCAACATTAATAAGTTAAATGAGTTTTTTGGGGGGACGGGTTTGGCAAAACAAGTTTTTGAATAAATAATAAAAAAAATTAAAATATCATTAATCTGCCGCTTCAATACGGATTAAATCCTTAATTTTTTTTTTAATTCCACCAATATTAGACATATTAAATCAGTCTCATTTAGAAAAAATTGTATAAAACCAAATATTGTTCCTTAGTATAATGTTACTTAAAAACAATTGTAAACTATAAAATATAAATGTCTTAGAGAATGATACAATTTCTAAACTTTTATATATATTAAATAATTGTTAAAATTTTAAAATTACTACTTTTAAAAAACAAATCACAGGACGGGTTAAGAAATTACAGGACGAGTTATATTTCGGATCGGGATTATATGGTGGACGAGTTTGAATCAATATTTATAAAATTTTAAAATATCATTAACATGCCGCTTTAATACAGATTAAATCTTTAGTTTATTAAAATATGAATGACTTAGAGAATGATACAATATGTAAGCTTTTATATATAATAAATAATCATTAAATTTTAAAATCAATACTTTTAGAAAATAAAATACGGGACGGGTTATAAAATTACGGGACGAGTTATATTTTGAAACAAGTTTATATGGCAGACGGGTTTGAATAAGTATTTATAAAATTTAAAATATCATTAACATGCCGCTTTAATACGGGTTAAATCTTCAGTTTATTAACAATTGTCTCATGGACTCGTGGTATACTGTTACTTAATAACAATTGTAAACTATAAAATTTTGATATTTTATACGAAGATACAATTTGCAAAATTTTATATATACTAACTTTAAAAAATAAATTATTTCGCGGTTTACCGTAGGTTAAAATCAAGTTGTATGATAATATTATAGTCAAGAATACCACTATTGACTTAAAAATAAAACTTAACTTAAAAAAAAACAATTTTAAATATATATTCAAAAATATGTAAATAACTTTTTTCTAACTAAAAATATTTTTGGTCGTATTTTAAGTTATTTAGTAAAACAAGTAAACATACAAAATTGCCTTATTGAAAGTAGGCATGTTAATTAGGGTCAAAGCTCGCGGGCTGGCCCGGTCCAGCCCTGAAAAACAGCGGGTTCGGGCTTAAAAATATATGTCCAGATAAAAATCTGGCCTTTCGGGCTAAGCCCGTTGGGCTAAAGAGTTTTTAGGGCTTAGCCCGGCCGGGCTTGGACTGGTCCGAAAAGCCCTTAAAAAGAGATTTTAACTTTTTTTTTTTGTTAATATTATTGTTGAATTAAGAGATTTGTTTAAAAAAAATTTTAATAGAGTTAAAACCCCTAAACCTAGTTTTCTAATTGTGTCTTACTATAAGTGTTCTGATTTTATATTTTATTTAGTGTGGGTTTAAACAATTTATTTGGATTATTTATTTTATTTTAAATTTTTTAAAAACTAAATTGGCTTTAGTTGTTATTTAAGTTTCGTTTGATTCGTTTTATACATAGATTCGTTTTTTTCAAGAGATATTATAAATTAGAAGGGTTTATTTTTCTCGAAAGAAAAGCCCAAAGAAGCCCGTAAAATCCCCGGGCAGGGCTTCAAAATCTAGGCTCGGAATTTTTACGGGCTGGGCCGGGCCGGGCTCAAACATATATATGCGGGTTTTGAAAGCTTCGGGCCGGGCCGGACCGGGCTAGCCCGATTGACATACCTAATTGAAAGAAAAGAACTTGCAAGTAATGGAGTTTTTTTCATCACAAGAGTTCACAAAGAATTGCCCATCCACTTTTCCCCGAATCCCAATGAAGAAGGATAAGGTATTATTAGGATGAGTACGTTCTTTTCTTTCAATACATCATAGCGCCTCATTGCACAATCATCATTTAAATGGAGCGAGATCAGATCAAATCATGTAGAGAATCCATGAATGCTTAAAAATCTATGAATGCTTAAAAATTCATCTCCAAGTTTGAGCTTTCTATAAGAGAGACTTATGGTAACTATTGGTATCCGGAGATGTGTAGTCTAGATTATTATTAGATTGTTGAATGACTAATGCTCTTATGATAATGGATTTGGATGTCGAAGAAGAGAGAAGCAATGAAGTCAATGGAAAGAGCTAGCACCTATTTTCCACTAGGGATATAAAGTCCAAAGCAACTAGGTCTTTATAGACCTAAAAACCTTAAAATTATTTTTGTTTTTTAAGTTATGTTATACAAACTATAAAAATTAATATGTTATACAAACTATTGTCGTCCGTTCGATACTCTTTGTCTTCTTGAATAGTTTGTATAATTGTATAACATATTAATTTTTGACGAAATCTATCTATTATTATCAGGACGACAATATTTGACAACACAAAGAAAAAGAGATATAAGCCCCCCTCCCCAAAGAGCATTATCTTCATAAAATGTGAATAAATTCTAACCCGTCGATATATGTGTTAAGCTTGTGTTAAAAACTACTGGTCTTTCATATATCATCGCACCACAGGACGAAAAGAAAAGTTTACATTGGTGGATTTAAACTAACTAAATTTGGAACATAACTAAAGAGAAACCAGCTGAGACAATGTTTTGATTGGTTTCTATAATAATCGAATTTTCTGCAACCATGCTTTCCAACAATGTATATCATGTTCTTCGTGAAATCCTCGCTTCTGCCACAATACATAATCACTTTCTTCTCTTCATCAATGAAGAAACTCACTTCTCTTAGTAAAAATTAAAAGATCCAAGTGTGAGCTTAAATCAAATACAAAGGATTTGCTCCACGAAAAAGTTTCAGTATCAATCTTAGTACTCATCCATATCTCCATCTGTCGTGCACCAAAGTTTAGATGTAACACCGAAAGTTTCTCTTCTCTAACAACTGATAAAGCTAAAGTATTCGACTCCATAACCATCGGAAGCATAAAAATAAATGGAAGACACAAACTTCTGAATTTCTCTGTTGCAAAATCAAAACTCAATATATCAATGTCACTCAAGACACAAGAAAACCAATATGTATTTCCCTTCAAAGACACGCGTCTCCCAAATATCAGTTTAGGTGGGATGTTAGCAAGAACCCTCCATGAGTTAGACTTTAGCTCAAAGATTTCCAAATGGTTGCCATCAGTAGTATATATGACCAGGGAACCTCAAGATTTTGTAGCTACCGTATGAACTTCCATTGTTGTTTTCATAACCTAAAGCATACTTATCAAACATATCGTAAGCACTTCTTGGTTTGATCCATCTGGTTTGACCGGTACATGGATTCACAACCACGAGTTTAGTCTTTTCCTCGTTCGTGGAACATAACAATAAGCCGTTGCAATGAAATGGTTAGTTATTTCGACTTTTTCTGACTCGTTTAGGTTTCTTCTTCTAAGTTCAACATCAATGTTATTGTGAACGGAGTTGATATTGACACTCAGCGAATAAACCCTAAAAGAGCTTAACATGAGAACCCAACACGGCTTCTCTGCTAGCAAATAAATTCCGGATCTTTGAATAAAGCGTTCCATCTTTTGCAAGTAAATCTTAATCGTCTCTGCAGATATGTCGCTGGAACTCTAGAAAGTATCTCCTCTACCAAATCCCATGGAAGATCAAACCTCACCATTGTTTCTCTCGTTGATCTTGAAGAAAAATATAATTTTAGGGTTATAATTAAGCTTCACGTTTTGCCTTGTCTTGATATAAGTTTACTATTTTCCTTTTCGTATTAGGTTTTCTATTTTTATAATTTGTGTTTGATCAAATACTATACTAACATAATGTGCACAAAAAAAAATTCAAAACTTTTTGTGATCAAGAACGAATTGAAACTTTATGAATTTTCGAGTCTTAAATTGTTGTTAAATATGTATATAGCCTCTACTTCAGCTGCAAGGAATCAGAGGGGAAAAAAAATAAAAAAACAGGTTTGTAAAGGTTAAACAAAACCCTTGTTGCAATTTGAAAGAATGACGATGACGATCTTCAATCTTCCAAGAGATTTGGTAGAAGAGATTTTCTCTAGTATTCCCTTGATGTCTATGAGAGCAGTGCGATTAACATGCAAAACCTTGAACACTTTATCTAAAAGTCCGAGCTTTATGAAGTTGCACATTAGTAAAGGAGTAGGAGCAATAAAGGAAGGTGAGACTAGAATGATCATGTTGATGGATTACAATCTTTATTTGAATAGCATTGTCTTCAATGGATTTGACATTGATCCATCAGTAGAGCAGAAAGGTAAACTTACTTGCTTAAACGATTCAGAACAAGTCAAGATATCTCAAGTCATTCACTGCGAGGGTTTATAGTGTTATGCATCTTGAAAGATGATACTAGATTTGTGGTTTGGAATCCATATTTGGGGCAAACAAGGTGGATGGAACCGAGATATTCTCACCATCCATTCGCAAGGGATGGGTTCAGTTATGCACTCGGATATGAGTCCAATTATGCACTAGGATATGAGAATAAGAAATTTTGTCATAGCTACAAATTACTAAGGTTTATAGATTACTACTATTGTGAACACGAAAGCCGATATTTTTGGTATGAAATTTACGATTTTGACTCTGATTTATGGACAACACTTGATGTCACTCCGTACTGGCGTATAGCGTTTGGTAATGATGGCGTTTCTTTCAAGGGAAACACTTACTTTCGTGCTTCAGGAAGAAACTCAGAAGTTGGCGGAAACCACGGATTAGATGATCACATAATCTGCTTTGATTTCACAAGAAATAGATTTGGGCCACTTCTGTCTTTGCCTTATACTGTTGGGAATTATAACTATGTGATTTTATTTGTGTTAGAGAAGAGAAGCTTGCGGTTTTACTTACACACAACAGAATAAATCCATGTGAGTTTGAGATATGGATTACGACTAAGATTGAGGCCAAAAAGGTGTCGTGGAGCCAGTTTTTGAAAATGGATACAAGACCATTGGCTAACAGATCGATCCCATTTAGCAATGGGAGTTTCTTCATTGACGAGGAGAAGAAAGTCTCCGTGGGTTTCAGAAATAGCATGAATCTCCATAGAGTTACCATCATTGGAGAGACTGGATACTTTAGAGAATTAGATCTCGGAGAACCTGCCAAAAAAAACTGTATACCACATTTGTGCGCTTATGTTCCAAGTTTAGTGCAAATCAAACAACTTGTATGAGGCAAAAGGAAACGATAAACAATTTTAGAAAAGCGTCGATATGATCAAAACATATTGCGACTTGCCGCATCTGAAAAGCGAACCAAGCAGAAGGATGATAAAATGAGAAAACGGATCTGCAGGCGAAAGAAGTGAAGAAGAGAGTGCTCAACAAGGATATTAGAGATTTCACGTGATTTCTCCTTCTCCCTCAATTTATCATGCAAAACAACATCCTATAAATGTAAAAGTACTATGGTTACGGAAAAATAAAAAGAGCATTATCATCTTCACTAAACGTTGAATAAGATTTTAGTTTTATTAACCCAAGATTCAGAGTTTCATGTCACTAAAAATAAAAATGATGCGTTAATATTAGGATTATGACGACTGGTTTTTTCATATGACCACCGGTCCACCACAAGAAATGAAGGTAGCAAAAACTTTATATACAAAGAGGAAGAAAAAATAAATATTACATTGGTGGATATAAACTAACTAAACGTGGAACATAACTAAAGAGAAACGGCCGAGCAATATAAGATTTGTCTATATCACAATCTAATTTTCTGCATCCATTCTTTTCAACAATATATATCATGTTCTTGTACTTCTCCTCGCTTCTGCCACAACCCACAATAATCACTTTCTTGTCTTCTTCAATGAAGACACTCACAGAACCCGCAAAACCAAGATGATCACGCAGAGAAACAAAATCGAATGTATGGGATTTGCTCCACGACAACACGGTTCCAGTATCAATCTTATCACTCACCCATATCTCCATCTGTCGCGTATCATGACTCGAACGTAACACCGAAAGTTGTTCTTCTTTAACAACTGATAGAGACAAAGTACATAAATCACGATGCCCATACGGAAATGGAAGAGGCACACGTCTAAGTGTCTCTGTTGTGAAATCAAAACTCAACATACCGAATTTAAAATAGCAAAACCAGTAGGTATTTCCCTTCAAAGACTCGCCTCTTCCATACAGACGTAGATCCAGACCCATGTTGGGAGGGACTTGAGGAAGAACCCTCCATGAATTAGACTTTAGCTCAAAGATTTCCAAGAGATTGCAACCATACGAAATCCTCAAGATTTTGTAGCTATCATACGATTTCTTGTTGTTGTTTTCGTAACCTAGAGTATACATATCATATATATTGCAATCACTTCTTGGTTCGATCCACCTGGTTTGACCAGTACACGGATTCACAACAACGAGTTTAGTCTTGTCGGCCTCTTTCGTGGAACATAACAATAAGCCATTGCAGTGAAAAACTTGCGTTATTTCGACTTGTTGGCTAAGTTTAGCAGTAAACTTTATAGATGGATCAACATCAATGTTGTTATGAATTTCTTTGAGATTGATACTCATCGAGTAAACCCTAAAATTACTCAACATGAGAACCAAATTCTGCTTTGCTGCTTTATCCAATTGCTTTGTGATGAATTTCGAATCTTTGAGTAAAGCATTCCATCGTTTGCATGTAAATCGTAGTCGGCCAAGAAATGTTGCCGGAAGTCGAGAGAGTATTTCATCTACAAATCCCATGGAATATCCATTCTCACCATTGTTTTTACTTGATCTAGAGGAAATCAGATATTTGGTTTATAAGCTTTCACATTTGCCCTTTCTTATATAGGGATAAAGAGGTTAACTGAAAAAAACTTCTTAAGAAATAAGTTTAGATTACATTATTACGGACTTTGTTTTCTTTTCTTTTTTTCTTTCAAAAATTATATCTTTTCCCTACTAGGTTTTCTATTTTAATACTAATTTATTATTTAATTATTATTTATAACAGTTTATATTTTTATCTTATTATTTACAGCTTGGTTTCAAAGTTAGTAATTCGCATGATCGAGACACATGTTAAGTCTATCAATCAGATTTCGACAAGTATAAAAAGAAAATTATAAAAAAAAAAAAATTATATAGTAAATTACAAATAGTAAAAGTAAAAGGATTAGATTTTTTTTTTGGATATAATCTATAAAACTTTAATAAAAAGGAAATTATAAACTAAATTATAAATCCTAAAATTAAAAAGATTACAGATTTTTCAAAGATATGTAAAGAAAATATTAATAAAATATAGTAAATTACTAATTTTAAAAAGAAAAGATAACAAATTTTATTTTCTTAAAATACATAAAAAGAAAAAAAAATATAAAATCTTATTAGATAATCTAGATATTTCAAACTTAGCTATTTACATGATCGCGATATGTGTCAATCAATTGATGAGATTTTGACAAGTGTAAAAAACTTCTTAAGATCAGAATTTGACATATGCTAATGAAAATTACAAATCCTTAACTTTTAAAAAATAAAAACAAAACGTATATATTTAACTATACAATATAATTAAAAAGGATATACTTCAATTAAAACAAGAAAATTTAATAAAAAGGAAAATTTAGTAAAAAGAGAAAATATTATTATGTAAACCTTGATTTTTCAGAATTTGTAATTAACACAATTGTAATATGTGTCAATTATTCTCGATCATATTGTTAGTCAGAAATACCTATGTTTTCTTGTAGTGATATATTTTAGCTTAATTTTAGTTTTTTTTGTCGTCTTATTACATCATCATTATCATTAGAGATATTTAACCTAGTCTTATTATGATGAGATTCAACTACTTGCAGCATATGCGATTATGATGAACAGCTCCCACGAACAACGATTCCACGGCGCATCATTCCTAGCAATAATCAGATCTTCAACGGTCAGTTATGCATGTACGACATCTCCGCGATGGACATGCTCTCCATGCAACACTCATACCACTACGAACGGCTCTACATGAGGCTTTTAGGACCTTCGATAAGTTTTACAGCATTAATCTGCAAGAAATTGTGTTCTTTGGGACTCAAACCCGAGCTTGGTGTAGAAGTATTAATGAACCTTTAGTCATCCATTGGAACAAAGAGACTTTGACAATTTTAGTTTTTTTAAAATTTATTTATATTGATTTCTTCTTGGAGTTTTGAATTATTTTTATTTATCGTATATCATCGTGCTTAGATTAATATAGATTTTTATATCAAGATTTCTAAACATTACTCATATAAGTAAAGTAAAACTAGAAAAAGATTTGGTACTTTTGAATGTTTTGTTTGTAAACATCAAAATTTATGACTTTGGTTAAGTTTTTATTACTAAGTTCGATCAAATCAGTGTAAAAACGTTTAACTTAACATGTAATAAAATTTTAAATGTGAATTTTTGAAAAAAAAAAATCGAGAGTTGGTAAATAGTCTCAACTTAGTCGCTAATTCAGGTGTTAGTCGCAAAAACCTTCAGGTGCTAGTCGAAACACCGACTAATTAGGGACTAAAAATAAAAATGGTCGAACAAAGTAGTAGCATTTTACTTATAGTCGCAAAACGCTGGCAGGTTTGCGACTGTTTTGTGACCATGTGTAAAATGTATGGAATTTTTTTTGTCTAGAATCGAACCGTAGTTCTCTGAGACATATGCAAAGTATGTTACCAAATTACCAGTGTACTCAATCTAATATTTGTCATAAATATATGTAAATAAATTGAGACAATGTTTATAATTTTCTTTTTTTAATATATAAAACACACATGACACTATTACAAAACACACATTTAGACTCATTGTTTTTTAATTATTCAAATTATTCCTCTTCAAATTCTATATGTCTAAAGATCTTATAAAATTTGGTTGTTAAATCGTCGCTTTTTTTGTGACTTAATGTCGACCATAGTTTCTAACTCAATATCACGTCGCATATTAGTCGCAGATCTGCGATTCTTTTGCGACCAAAACATATTAGCCTTTAATCTGTCACATAACAGTCGCTAATTTACGATTGTTCACCGACTTATTTGTTTCGTCGCATAAATGCGACTGTTTACTCTCCATTTTTTAATTAGTTGGTAAAACGTCGGAAATAAGTCAAGAATTAATCACAATGTTTTGCAATTAGATAATTGGTCGCAAAATTTAGTTGCAATACGCATATTTTCTTGTATCTCACGTGTATAATTTTAAGAAGTGCATATCTCGCCATGTTAACAACACATCTCTCACTAGAACAAAAACAAATGAGAAAATATCTTACTACTATTGACATAAATTGATTGGTTATTAGCAAACCACAAAGTCAAAGTTTGTTTCAAAGATTGCAAAGAAGGGATACCCATAGATGAACGATATTTTTGGGGCTTTGCATTTGTCAACAACCAATGAATCTGTCGTGACTAAACAATCTCCTACATAGAAAGCTAGCAAGGAAAAATAGTCAATGATCCAGGAAGATATTTAATTGAGGAGTCTAGGAGTTCAAATCCTGTCATCCTTACCTATTATTGTTCTTCTGAGCAATAACGAGGTATCTATTTTGATAGATTTTTTTAATCGGGCATACATTTAATTTTGAAATTTATGATATACTATGTATGATATAGTATATACGTACAAAATCAAGTCGGGTTAAAGAATACTCTCTTTCTAGCCTTTTTTTGTTAGGAAAAAAAAAACGCTCTTAGTTCAGTTCGGAGGTGAAAGAGGGTTTCATTCATGTACTTAATCCTCAATTTATTTGATGCTACATTGACACCACATCCATACTATCGACTAACATAGAGTATATCTTTAAGTTCGAGCTCTCTCCAAGAACAAAAACATAGCGAATTTCCCGTGTCTTTAACCTTTGCGATGATGGTCTTAGACTTCAGTTGTTGCATCACTCCATCTTTATGTAGTACCGTCACTTCATCCACCACTAAATCATTAGCCTCTTTGATGTTTCTATATGAAAGGATTCGAGTAAAAAAAAATAATTCCAAAAACCAAGAAGAGTTGTGAAACGTTTCGCAAAATAAGTTATCATAAGCTAACGTGCGCCAAATTTAACGTCGTAAGCTAACGTGCGCCAAATTTAACGTCGTAAGCTAACGTGCAGCGCCAAATTTAACGTCGTAAGCTAATGTGCACCAAATTCTCTCCGTGCTCATCCCATTTTCACCGATCCACACCAATTCTCCGAAAACCTTCAACCAGAATCAAAATTTACCTTTCGAAATATCTGAAGCAATGGCCGTGAGAGCAACGGTGTCGCGTTTTCCGATCGATGCAGATGCTCAAGAGGCGTCAGGACTTCCTTGGGGACTAACAGTAACACCATTCGCGGCTAAAGACGAGAACGAAGTCGGACCAGCGTACGGATCTAACGGTCATCTTCTTCCTCGTTGCGAAAACTGCTACGCTTACTTCAATACCTACTGTGAGCTTGATCAATGGGCTTGGAATTGCTCGCTTTGTGGAACTCTCAATGGACTTCCTTCTGATGCTGTTGCTCGTTACTCTAATCCTCAGTCTATACCTGAAATGACTTCTTCCTTCATTGATCTTGAGATGCCTCGTATGTATTATGTCATCTCTGTACTGATTCTTTTGGTTTCTTGTTGGAATTGGTTCTGATTTCTGCTTGATTTTTTTTTGTTTTTAGTGGATGGATCGGAGGAAGAGATGACTCAAGCACGGCCTGTGTATGTCGCGGCGATTGATATCTCGTGTAAGGCTTCTTTCTTCACTCTTATGTTCAATTTTATTGTTGGTTAATGTAGATTGTACTTGAATTGTGTGTTAGTGAACTTTGGGATTGTGAATTTTGAAAGCAATGTGTGTGTCATTTTACTGTGGATTATGATTCTAGCTTTGTTTTATATGTTTTTGTTGTTTCTTATCGAGTGTGATTTTGTCATGATTTTGGAGATAGGCTATGGTGGGAATACATTTGCTTTGAATTGTTCTGTAATGTGAATTGTGTGATCATTCTGCTGGTTATCATCAAGTTTTGTTTGAATGGTCCTCCAATATAATTTGTTTCACTTCTTTGAATATCATCTTCTTGTTCATCATGATCAGTGTGAATTGTAGTTGAATTGTGTGTTGATAATCTTTGCATTGTAATTCTCAGAAGCAATGTGTGTCATTTGATCTAGATTGTATTCTAGCTTGGGTTTGTATGTCTTTTCTGTTGTTCTTATTGAGTTTTGGCTTCGTTTTGTATGTAATTTGATCTAGATTGTGATTCTAGCTTGGGTTTGTATGTCTTTTCTGTTGTTCATGTTGTAATTTTGCCATGCTTTGGCAGAGTATGGTAGCAGTAAATTTACTTCGAATTGTTCTAGACAGTGAGCTGGTTTTCATCAAGTTTCTGTTTGACTGGGCCTTCCAATATAATGTGTTGTACGTGAACGTCCATGTCTCTTATTCTAGTAAATATCATTTCGATCCGCTAGAACAATACACATGTTATTGCTTTCTTAAGATCATACTACTCATTTTCTTCAGAGTTCCTATGTTTCTGTCTGATATGTATATCAGTGCCATCTTCTTGTTCAAATGTTGCATTTTTTTGTTGCTCATAATTCCTTTTTCAATCTGCAGCTTCCGAGGAATTTTTGGAACTTACAAAAAGTGCATTGCTAGCCGCTCTGGAAGGTCATTTCATACAAAATTTAAAGCAAGGATGTGCTTTTTCTTCTCTGTAACTGTGTTCTGAGGGTATATTTTTCTCTCGTTTTTTCTATTTTGCAGCTCTAAGTCCAGGGGCTCTTTTCGGTCTTGTTACGTTCAGCCACAAAATAGGACTGTATGATGTTCAAGGACCTATACCAGTTGTAAAGAATGTATTCATTCCTCCTGATGGGGAGAGTAGCCTATCGCTAGAACTTGAGGATGTCATGCCCTTGTTACAATTTTTGGCTCCGGTATGGTCATTTTTTAACATTTCGTTTCATATTTCGTACTTTCTTGGTCAATCATGGTGATTGTTGGATCACATAGCTAGGAACACCTGTAGACAGACAAAGTTCCCTTTCTATACTTCCTACAGGTAGAAACTTGCAAGGATCGTATTGCTGCAGCTCTTGAGACACTCAGACCAATAACTTCTTGGGAGAGATCAGCTGGAGCAGCTCAAGGGATGGATAGTGTATTGATGGGTGGTAGGGGCTTTGGTACAGCTATGGAAGCTCTATTCAACTATCTAGGATCTGAATTTGGGAATACATTTGCATTAGGTATGTGAAAATTTGTAGCATGTCTATACTCTATATGTTTCAACACAGTCTAGTTTCTTTCCTCATCAGGTTGTTTTGCACTGGGCAGTGTTTTACTGACTTGATATAAGTGCAGCTAGGGTGTTTGCTTTCCTATCTGGTCCTCCTGATTATGGACGTGGACAACTGGATACAAGTAGATATGGTGAACAATATGCAAGTAAAAGGGTAGATGCTGATCGTGCTCTGCTTCCTGAACAAACACCATTCTACAAAGACCTAGTAAGTATTATTTCAAGATTTTCTATCTCCAAGATGGATATATACTTTCAGCTAAGATCTAACGGCTCTTTTATAGGCCACCATTGCTGTCCAATCTGGTGTATGTGTAGATTTATTCGCAGTTACAAATGAATACACAGATTTAGCATCCCTGAAGTTCCTTAGCATCGAAAGTGGTGGCTCGCTGTTTTTGTATTCAAGCACCGATGATTCAACTCTTCCCCAAGACATGTTAGTTCTGATGCTTGGCATTATTTTTCCACTCCAATAGAAAGAAAGCATGCTGTATTTTCTTTATTTATACCAAATTAATTAAAACAAAATTGCATGATCTTCTTTTGTAGGTTTCGAATGCTTAACCGGCCGTATGCATTCAATTGTGTCTTGCGATTGAGGACATCAACTGAATTCAAACCTGGCAACTCTGTATGTGGTTTTTGTGAGAAACGAAAGTTCAGATAATGAATTTTTTTTTTTGCTTTAGCTAACAGTTTGGCCTTACTTGCAGTTTGGTCACTTCTTTCCAGATCCACAGTACGAGAACCTTCAGCATATCATCTGCTGTGATTCATATGCAACATATGCATATGACTTTGATTTTGCAGATAATTCTGGATTTTCCAGGTAAACTTAACAATAATTGCTTTTTTCCTATATTTATGATTTGGTCGAAGGGACGAAATGGATGCTGATTGATTCCATGCAATTGTAAAGCCGCTAGTCATTGATTTTGTACTTAATTTGACTCGCAGTATATCTGTAACTAGTCATTGCCATGCTTTCCCTGACCTGCAATAAAGTATTGCTTTAAAAAAAATTATTGAACTTTTTACTATATTGTTGAAACCACTGCTAAGTCTTTTAACTAATTTGATAAACAGACTTGGCACTTAAAAGATGCTTACTTCTTGTGCTCTTTTCCAGGCATTCTGGAGAGCAACCAGTTGTGCAAATTGCATTTCAGTACACAGTTGTTGTACCTCCCGAGGGACTGTCAAATTCAGAAATGTCATCTTCAAGTAGGTAAGATTAATCCATGCTAAAGGTGTTGATTGATCATTATAATCATATTCATATGGGGCTATGCTTTTTATTGGAATTTTTTATCATTGGAACATTCATAGTGTTTTGTATCCTAGAAATGAATTTCATACCTCGTAAACAAACTGTCCATGCCAGAGCCTAGAGTTGATAGTAAACCTTGAACTTCCCTTACATTAATGACCTTGTACTCGGTCAATCCCAGAGCCCAGAATTGCCTTTCATGGTAATCACTACTGTGGATCTTGTAGTGTTTCAAGCTCGGTTTGATTTATTCTGTGTTACACAGAGGCAAACACACACTTCAGAGACGATTAAGGATCAGAACCATGCAATTTGGAACTGCCCACAACATCAATGAAATTTACGACAGTGTGGATCATGAAGTAGTTCTCTCATTGCTCGTTCACAAGGTAAAAGTCATTTCTTGTTTTTATCTCGGCTCCAGTGAAAGAAATGAATCCATTACTAATCTGCTAATTCTGTCTGTATTTTCGTAATTATTTCTCTGCAGGTAATTTTAGCCTCTCTGGAAGATGGAGTCCGTGAAGGGAGGGCATTACTTCATGATTGGCTAGTAATTCTAACAGCACAATACAACGATGCCTTTAATCTCGTCCAATACAAAAACGGAAACAAGTCGATGAGTTCTCAGATTGATATCACATTTTCACAATGTCCTCAACTTGAGCCTTTGCCTCGTTTAGTCTTTGCCTTACTCCGTAACCCCCTTCTCCGGTTTCATGAAGAAGGTGTTCATCCTGATTACAGAATCTACTTGCAATGCCTTTTCAGGTAACCATCCCAATGAACTACTAATAGCCACCCTAATGAGTCATCGTGAACAATATTGCATATGTAGGGTAATATAAGATAGTGGATTTATTTTGAAAAAAAATACCTTGGTACCGCATGTAAACGCAACCACAATCAAGGCTTAAGTACCTAAATTTCCCGTTTGTGTTCTTTTTTTCCTTGAAATTGCAGCGTGTTGGACCCGAGCTCTCTTCATTGCGGGATTTACCCAGCACTAATGTCATATTCAACACCAGATACACTGGCATATCCGCGTCATTCATTGAGCCGCGCGGCTTTGATTACAAGTGGTAGTCCAATATTTTTCCTAGATGCATATACCACTTTGATAGTCTTCTACTCATCAACTGCAGACCCGTCGATACCTTTCCCTCCACCTCAAGACTGTAAGTTTGCTTGCCAAATGAAATCCAGTTCAACCACCTTTAGATCTGTTGGATTATGCTGATTTGAAAACTTTTATCTTACAGGTTTATTGAGGCAGACCATAAATAAGGTGAAGCAAGAAAGGAGCATCACACCAAAACTGATGTTTATCCGAGGAGGACGAGACGATGCTACTGTCTTTGAGAACTATCTTATAGAAGAACAAGATGTGGACGGTATTGGTTTTGCTAGCGCCATGGGTTTCGTGTCTTTCCTCGACGATATTTCGCAGCGTGTCACTGAATACATGAAGTGAAAGCCAAATGACCCTTTAGTTTTTTTATACATCCAACCTCGAGCTTTTCATTAGGGTGTCTTTATTGGCTAGTTGAGTTCTAATATGTGAGTTTTAGGATTCTGGATGATGTCAAGATGAATATTGAGGTCCTCAAGTGCTGTGCCACTGAACTCAAAAATTTCAACTGTGTCAAAACTTTTCCCATTTAAGAGTTTTGCTCTTCTTGTTGTAACATTTGCTTAGACTAGCATCCCAACTTTTTTGATCTCTAAATCAGAATGAATAATAAGCCAAAATTTGCTCTTCACTCTTTTGTTGCAAAATTTCATTTCTAAACTTTGACTTACATATCTGTTAACAGTAGAGCCAAAGAGCAAAACAATTTGATATGAGTCTATGACATGCTCATGGCCACAACCACTGCTTCAAGCTTACAAGCTAATCTAACGTTAACCTGAAAACATGTTCTTAGCAAAAAATATAACCTTGAGTTCATTCATCTTCTTCATCACCCTCTACCTCTTCACCACTTCCGCTTCCACTCCCGTCCTCGTTCTCATTATCTTCACCATCCCCACTCCCATTTTCATCCATGCTATGGTCCTCATTCCCACTCTCCTCGCTCTCATTCCCATTCTCTTCCATGCTGTTTCCCTCATCCTCCTTCTCGTTCTCCTCATCATTCCCATTCTCTTCCGTATTTTCATCGTCATTGTCATCCTCCTCATCGTTTCCATTCTCTTCTTCTGTGTTGTCATTCTCATTCTCCTCATCATTCTTGTTAGTTTCCTCATCTATTTTGCTTTTCCTCGCACCCTTTTGTGTTGATGGCCCTTCCTGTTTCCTCTTCTTCGTCTCTTTGGGCTTCGAAGCTGTTGCACCAGCAGATTTTGAAGCAGCTCCACCAGCAGGCTTTGAAGCTGCTCCACCACCCGCTTTTTTCCCAGCGTTCTTCTTCTTAAAATCTGAAAATCAGTCATGTAGATTACATTAGGATTGACATCATAAAGCTCAAAGGGCACACACCTAGGCCAGTGTCCATAAGAAGACAAATCACAGCCTAAGCCAATTCTGCTAAAACTTCATGAATTAAACAACAGATAGTGAGAATATGATCTTCATCAGGAAAAAAAAAAAAAAAAAAAAAACTTACCTTCAAGAGAAGTTTTAAGCGGCTCCAAAAATTCTGAAAAATCCATTTCTTCTAATGCCTTAAAAACATCATCAGCCTTCATAGTTTGTCTTCTTGCATCTTTACAAAAATCATTTGCCCTATATCATTCACCCCCAAAATTAAACTAAATTCATCAATTCAATAGATCACAAACACTAAAATTCATCAATTGAATCACATTAACAATAACCCAAACTTGGAACATTCCAAATCATTAACTATCACAGTGAACAAACTCGAAAAAAAGTTAGGGTTTGTGAGGTCTACGTACGTGGAGGAGAGGTAGTGGATGAAGATCCTCGCACTCTCTGAGAATGCAAGCAACGCTTCCTTGTGTATACTGACGTCATACTCCGGCGAACACTCCGACAGCTTATCCTTCACCACCCGGCGCACGATAGCCAGCGGCAGCTCGTCCACCACCACTTTCTCCGATTCCATTCTTCTCTTCTCTCTCTCTCTCTCGCCGTCTTTCCCGCCTAACAAGCTGCTCGGCCCATTAATAATAAAAGCCCATATTCAAATTGATAAGCACTAAAGAGTTATGACCACGCGCTAAATCTTACCCGTTGGATTAATTTAACAAAATCCTCACCGTCTAATATATCGGCCCATTAATATTAAAAGCCCATATTTAAATTGATAAGCACTAAAGAGTTATAAGCACGCACACGCTCTCAATCTCACCGTTGGATTAAATACATTAATATCTTCACCGTCCAATCATAATACTAATAAATTCGATTAAATCACGCGAATCAGAATCAGTCGTCTTCAACCTCTGGAATTTGAGAGAAAGCAATAACCAGATTCTCCGAATTCGAGCCATTTCTAAGAATTTCATAATCTGATCAATGGCTTCCTCAAACGCCTACGCGCCGTCAGCACCGGAGTTGCCAGAATCGTTCGGTCAGCAGCAGTACGACGGCGAAAATAGATACAGTTACGCGTATCCATCATATCAACAAACTCAACAATTAAGCTCCTCCTCCGGGATGTTTTCACCGGAAACGCATCCGCAGATTGTGAGGAGCTTTGAGTCGGCGGATAGAGATCGGAGCGGATTTCTCGAAGAGTCGGAGCTCCGGCAAGCGTTGTTGTTATCTGGTTACGAAGGAATTAGTAACAGAACGATTAGGTTTCTGCTGTTTATTTACAAGAGTCCTGGAGATTCTCTGCTTCGGCTTGGTAAATTCACTTATTTGTGGTTTTGAAATTGGTTTTGAATTTCATTTTATAGAACAGAATGCAAATAAGTGAAATTCAATTTCAATCACTCTTTATAAACATTGAACTGATTCGATTTTAGCCCGGTCCAGAGCGTACTGACCAACCATTCAAGGCCTTAGTTTCTTTTGATTCTGCTGCGTTTAGATTAGTATGAGTTATGATGTTCCATTTGTGTAGGTCCTAAGGAGTATGTTGAGTTGTGGAATTGCCTTGCACAATGGCGTGTAAGTGAACAATTAAGTGTCTAAGACTCTCTTTTATTAATCAATCTAGTGAGTATTGTTGTCTGTTGTAGGCAATATTTGACAGGTACGATAGAGATAGGAGCGGAAAGATCAATGCTACCGAGCTAAGAGACGCTTTCTTTCATCTGGGATACATGCTTCCAACCTCGGTTCTTCAACTTATCGTATCTCAGTTTGATGATGGGACTGGCAAAACTGTTGACCTCTGTTTCGATAGTTTCCTTGAGTAAGTTTTCTTCTCTGTGTCTTTCGTCGATTATGTAGTTCTTGATTCGGTTTCTAAATATCATTTTTGTGGTGGATTTGCAGATGTGGGATGATTGTCAAGGTATGAACTATGATCTTTTAACCTCTATTGAGAATCTAAACCACTTGAAATCGTTTAATATCTGTGTCATATGCTTATTTTTTTTTTAACAGCATGTCATATGCTTATTATCAGGGATTGACTGAGAAGTTCAAAGAGAATGACCCTGGTTACACAGGCTATGCAACGCTCCCTTACGATGTTTTCTTGTTGATGGTCATTCCGTTCGTCGTCTCCTATGATTAATTGTCACTTGCTGCTTCTTTCTTTTTCTCAATCTCAGCTTCAAGTTGTACATGGATAATAGATGTCTGAGAACTGAATAGGAAAGTGAAATCAAACTAGTGAGTAGTGTAAGTTAATGTTGGGGAGAGGGAGATTAAATATATGAAAGTTGAAAGATTCTTACAAGAAATTTATTAACAGTAACAGAAGTGATGACTTACAGTTTGCATCATTGAAAAATCAGAAAAAAATCAAAATGTTAAGAGCCAATTTTGAGCTGTTTGCAAACAGATAATCCTAAAATCACCGAACCAATGACCGAGAAGGCTCCTTGCCTTGAACGCCAAAACTCGATCCACGTCAAGGGTTTTCTGATTTCAGACAAAACCTTGTCGAACTGTTGGTGGAGGTCGTCGAGAGAGCCATTATTATCGATCACAAGATCAGCTTTGCTTCTTTTCGAATCCAACGGCATCTGAGCCATCACTCTATTTCTTGCATCTTCCTCACTCAGTCCATCTCTCTCCACTAGTCTCTTAAGCTGTGTTTCTTGACTAACCCACACAACCACAATAGGTTTAGTCCATTTATCCATCTTCACTTCGAACAACAAAGGGATATCGACAACTATCACTTTAGCACCACTCGCCCATTGTTTCAGAATTTCCCAAAAGATACCACTTGATATGTATGGAGCCATCAGTCTATAGAGAGAAAGACACAACACCAATTTCAGGACCTCATAAAATAGACAATAAAGGGAATTTTCAAATCCTTACTTGTTTAGAAGTTGGCGCTTAGAACCAGATGAAAACACAATCTGACCGAGTTTTGGACGATCCACTTCTCCACTAGGAAGCAGAATCTCCTCACCAAAAGCTGCAACTACTCTTTTCCAACCACCGCTTCCTTTCTTCAATACATCCTATATAGCAAAACAACACATTTCCAAACCATTTACTAAACTTCTCTTAAGCTAAATTTCATCTAGGAGGACCTCTCTCTTTGCAATGATCACTCAAATAGAAAAGAGAGAGATGTTTGTTACTTACTCGAGCAACAACATCAGCGTCAACAACGGGAATGCCACTAGCCTTGAAGAGGTTGGAGACTGTACTCTTCCCAGACGCTATGCCTCCCGTTAACCCGACTATTCTCATTCTCCTTTTTCCTCTTTTACTCCTCAGGAACACTTAAAATTTTCTCACAGTGTTTGTCTGAGAAAACCTAAACAAATGCTGCACAATCAAAACTAATAATAATTAACTAACAGAGCCACATATCTTCAACTTTTATTTAGCAATTCCATATATAAATCGATTTGTCACAGTCATATAAGATAAACACAAACCAAACCAAACTACAAGTTACAATTGGTTTGTACAGTTTTTGCCTTCACAGTGAGAAAAATAACTAAGATCACTTCAAAAATACCAAAATAATACACACGTTAAGGATCCCACAACGTAAAAGGAAACAGCTTGAATCACAGAAAAGACAAAGCAAAAATGAATCAGGGTATTAAAAATCAATGAACAAAGAAACGAATTGGTAAAAGAAAAGAGAGATCCGCTCGAACAGGGAAAACAAAAGAGGGAGAATATGAGAAAGTAACCTCCTCAGCCACCGGAATACGAAGAAATCGACGACGGAGATGGTCACAATTTTGGATAATTTGACTGATAATAAATATTAAAGTGACGAGATTAGCAATTTTGTGTGACTGGACCAGTTTAATCATTTCTATCTTCTATGGGCCTGAGTATGCCTGGGCATATGGGTAACCCGTTCGGTTCAAGTAAAACCCGTTTGGATTTGGGTTAAATAGGTAATAAATTTACGATCCATTCGGGTATTTCTAAACATTTGGTTCCGATCCGGTTCGGATATCGTCGTGTTCGGGTCGGTTCGGATAGAAAAATTTAGACCCTATAAATACCCGAAAAATATGGGTACCCGTTCGGTTATGGTATTTTATATGTAAAATGTCGGATTTTGTACGTAAAATATCGGGTACTCAAAAAAAACATTAAAAATTTGTTAAATTTTAATAAATTTAGTTATATTTGAATACATTTTGCTAAATTTTTGACAAACATAACAAATAATTTTTGGATAGTTTGGTTGTTTGGGGTATTTAAGTCTAAAGTTAATTGTCATATTTAGATTTATAATTATAATTCTAGATAATTAAATTATATTAAAATTATATATAATTAATATTTTGGATATTTAATTATATGTTCGGATACTCGGGTACCCTGTTTGGGTAACGGGTAATACCCGGACTGACCCGATATCCACGAATTTACAAAAACTGTATCTAATGAGATAATTTCCTCTTATCCGTACCCGCTCCGAACCGGTTTTTTTGCCTAGGCCTAGGCCTGAGACAAGACCATCTTCTTCTCCTTGAGTTGACTTAAAAAATTAGGTTCCAATATATAGTATGTGTTTTGAGCTTTAAATTAAAAAATTGGACTTCTTTGGACCCTTGTGTTTTATTTTTTTCATGTATTAGAAAACCTTGAATCAAATATGAATAAAAAATAAAATAAAATAACAATAGACAATAGATAGGAAATAATGTCATTTAAAACATCAACTTAGTAAGAGTTAACTGTTATAAACGATAATGTATATAAATATATATGTATATAAAATAAACAAAAGATGAGATAAAGTGGAGAGAGAAACTATGAGAGAAAGTGGAGAGAGACGAGAGAATAAAGTGTGAAGCTTATTGCTTCTGACGTACCACATATATATAGTATAGAAAACTTGGAGAGGAAGTAATTACAAGATGAGCATTATCCAATATTAGATGGATAGAGATAAGTGATGGATAATCACTTTTGTAATTATCTATTTTATAAAATTAACTATTTTTTTCAGTCTTATATTAGTTGTAATCTTAGCAAACTTTTTGTTTCTAATAAACTTACAATAAAACAACATGTACTGTCAGAATTATTCTTAAAATTACGTTTTCAATTGAACCAAACAATTAACACATAATATTTAATCCGGTTTGACTTATCTAGAATTTAATCAAATTTAATCGATTTTATTCTATTTTAACCCAAACCCATAAAAATGAAAGAAAACAAAATATCTTTTTTCTTCGACGATCAGTATATTTTTGAAATTCACAAAACCAACAGGTGATAGAGAAATCATGAAATGCACTTGAAATTATTTCGAGAAAGTGAGGATGAAGGAAGAAAATCAATGGAAACAACAAAATCTAGAAAATCAACAGAATCCAAAAGGAAATTTTCTAAGTTACAATCACGACTTGTGTCTACAGACTCGTTTATCAATCAAATTTAGTAATTTTTCCATGAAAATGCAAATCCTCACAAATTGTAAATAAAAACTAAAAAATTGAACGTCTCAACAAAATGAGATTCATTCATAGTTTCTATCAATGATCTAACTCATGAATCTCAGATAGCAGTTATAATTTCTGATATTGAATAAAATCAAAATTGGGATTGATGACACCAAATGTAGAAGCTAAACAATAGAGATCCGATGAATCTGAGGTTAGAAATAGAAAATCTTACCAGGAAGAAACCCTAAGAATCCCAAAAGTAATCAAATTCCCGTGATTCTCTTCGCGAAAGACTTCTCTACCCCCTTCGAGATCGAATTTAGGAATATTAACGTGATCGGAATTGATTAACGAAGCTGGAGAACGGTAAAAAATGTTTTGTCGGCGATGAAGAATGCTTGACCGCCGGAAATAGAATTGATGGGGCGACTTATGATTTTGTTTTCTTTTGGGGTCAGTATTTGGGGGAAAACGGCCAATTCCCCCCTGAACTTAGTTGTTTTATCGGATGCATACATAGAACTTTGATTTGTGCCTATAACTACATGAACTCGTCTAAAATTTGAATTTCTTACACGAACTATCCAACTTTGGTCAAAACCATCAAATCGACAAACGGTGTAAGTACTCCGTTAACGAATGCTGACTGGGATGCCACATTGTACCATTCAATTTTATAAATTAAAAAAATCTGATACAAAATATGACAAATGGGGGATCGAACCCATATTTGGAAGAAGATGAAATTGGAAGAGATCTGATTATATAACAATTATTTAACTTTCCAAACAGATTAATATGAATGAAATTGAGATCTATCAAATGTGGAAAACAAGTGAGATAGTGAAAGAATTGACTATGGAGATTTCGCAGAGAATATTGGAAGGAACACCTTTTTCATCCTCATGGAGACACTTCTTCTCCTCAAGCTTCTCGAAAGCGTCCATGATGGAAAAACCCTCTCTCGTCCAGATATCAATAAATATTTGTTGATTTCAATCAGAAACTAGTGTTGCTCAAGTGGTATTAAATTTGCTTAACTCACTTGAAGGTCATGAGATCGAGTCTGAGAATCAATGATTTTTTTTGATAAAACGACGTCGTTTTGCATTGTAGTCGTTTGTACTCGTGACGTGGCGTCTAGTCAGCATATTGTTAACGGAGCACTAACACCTTTTGTCGATTTGATGATTTTGACCGAATTTGGATAGTTCGTGTAGGAAATTCAAATTTTAGTCGAGTTCATGTAGTTATAGGCACTAAGCAAAGTTCTATGTATGCATCCGATAAAGCAACTAAGTTCAGGGGAAAATTGGCCGTTTTCCCAAGAATAGAGTTAAAATCAATTAAATTTTAAATTCTAGGTAAGTTAAATCATATTAAATATTACCGGTTAACTGACCAGTTCAATTGAAGATATAGTTTTAAAAACAAATCCGAAAGTACATATAGTTTTATTGAGATTAAAGTTTTTTGGTAGTTTTTTCAGATGCAAAATTGGGATTAACTGACGATGTTAAGTTACTTGACGGACGAATTTAATGGGGTTAAGTCAACGTTAAAAACTTTCGTCAAACTGCAAAACACGACGTCGTTTTATGTTTATAAAAGAACACAACTTTGAGATTCGAACCACTCACCTCCAAGAGTTACCAACCACTACTTAACCACCCAAGCTATTGTATTTCTTTTTTTTTTTGGTAGGACTATTATATTTCTTTGTAAGTATACACAAACACATGACAATTTTACAGATATTAAATGTGAATAATAGGAAATATAGAGATATTGGAGCAAACGAGCTATTTTACCACGAGAACTTTCGCATCAAGCTAAATAGACCTCAAACTATGTTTAGTTAGGTGGTTTGGTATTTGGTTTAGTTTGTAAACCAACTAAACCTAGATTTACGGAGAAACAGATGGAAACTATCAATTCTGTGAGATATGATTTGGCAAATATTTTTTCCGAAGACCTCTAATATGTGGTCATAGTTTGGACTATGTCTTGTTTGAATTAGTGTCGTGCTTATGGTATTGGCAAAAAGGCATTTGCCTAAAGCCACTAATTTGTTTTTTGATTTTTAGGCCACATTATTTTGCCGTAGGATTTTTATTTTTACTTATTTTTGTCTTAGGATTCAAATTTTGATGCGATACTTCTCGTGGAAAAATAGCTCGTCAGCCCGAGATATTGAAGGCCTTGAATAGATAATAGTTTCTTTTTTTTATTTTTCAAAAACCATTTAATCATCCAATCAAAATTATGAGAAAAATGGGTTTTCCTAAAAAATAGGGAATCTATTTTTGAGAGTTTTTAAAATTTTCTTAACAAAATCTAATATCTCATTTTTGTTAGTTTTTTTAATATTTGCCGTGGATTCAAAATTTTTTTTGTTTTCCATTTATTTTTTATTTTATTTTTCTCTCTTTTGCAAAATTCAAAAACCAAAACCAAAATCTAAAATCTAAAAACCAAAACCTATAAAGCTGGTATACTATAGTGCTTTATGAACATTTTGTTTGGGAACATAGTGACGAATGGACGCCGCTCTTATGGAGCAAGAGATTGCTTAATTAGTTACCATGTGTGGCATCGTTGGAAGGCTCGATATTCGCAAAATTTTGACAACCGAGTTGGGGATCTTGGAGGATTTTTAGTCGAAGATGCAACTCCATTGAAATAGAGACTATTTGGGAGTTTCTTTGTGATTTGTTGCAGGGACATCCATCTTCTCAACCATGAGGATATGGTTGTTTGGGAGGGAAGGATTTTATATAGTAAAAGAATGGTCAAGAAGTGCGGGACACATGGATGATAGATATTAGAAGTTGAGATCGACGGTGGAGATAATTTGGAGCACAAAAGCAGTGGAGAATCGTGTTAAAGGGAAGCAAAACAGAATTTGGATCATTCATGAAAATTTGTTGTTGAGATTGTTATCTTCTTCTTCTCCATTGGTTCTCTGAAAATTCTTTGTAATTCTTAAACTACTCCTCATTCTTGATGGAGCTTTCTGTTTTTGAGACTCTTGCTTATGAGAAGTGGATCCTTGTTTTATGAACATTGGTTCGAGTTGTGTGTTTGTGATTCAATTTTTCAATTGAGTTACAGTTTTCGCCATCAACTCACAAGATTCAGACAAGTTAAAAGGATATGCTTTAAAATGTTGTTGTAGTTCTAGATTTACCAATTGAAATTCTAATAATATTAATATTGTAAAATATATTTATGTCAAATATTTTTCAAAACACCGAATTAAGTTTTTCCTAATACATTATTTATGACTACATATGCAATATATCAGAATTGTTGAACATTTTGAAAAAATAACAAAAAATAAAACAGAATATAAGAAAATTTGAGAAAATTATAAGCAAATATAAAAGAAATGACAATAAGAAAGAGAATATAAGCCCAATTATTTGTTGGTTGAGGAGAAAGAAGGAGAGTTTTACTATTGTAATATCTATACTAGTATTTTTGAATTACATTTGTTAGTGGGTGGGTTAAATTGTTATCCGACAAATTTGGTATCCGACCCGATAAGAAATTTCCTTCATAAATCTTACACCTGATAGTTCATATCGTTTTTGGATCGGGTCAAAACATATCCAAAATTATGAACTGGATATTCCATATTTAAAAATATAGATATTTCGAAGATTTGGTTAAGATTTAGAAATACAATTCTTCTATCATTTTTATTTGAACATTTTTTAATTGTTTTCAATCGTCATATAATATATAAAGTAAAAAAAAATCTGCATATATTGGGATTTGAAATTTTTAAAACGGATATATGTTACCCAATTATTGAAAAAAGTGTGTGTTTAACGTCCCATATCGGCTAAAATATTTAAATATTGATTCAGAATTATATTATAAATATGATCAAAATGAATCCAAATCCTAATGAACAAGAAGCTCAATTTAATAAGCATCCAAATTTAAATTATATACCGTTCCATTCAGTTTTTAGTTTAACTGCTTAATTTTAACGGAAATAATAAATTTTAAACTTTTAAAAAGTTTTAAATAATATAATTCATATATTTAAAATCAATAAAAAAATTTCTAATATTATGAACATTTGAACATATATAAAGAATTACAATAACACGAGACGGGTTATATTGGTAGACAAGGTTATATAACGGGACGGATTTTTAAGAAGTTTTTTTTTTTTTTGGACAAATTTTAAGAAGTTTTAAATATTATAATTCATATATTTAAAATCAATAAAAAATTTATAAAATAAGAACATTTGAACATATAATAAGAGTTAAAATAACATGGAACGGTTATATTGCAGGACGGGGTTATATGACGGAACGAGTTTGAATAAATAAATAAAAACATCATTAACCCGCTGCTTCAATACGGTTAAATCTTCATTTTATTACTTTTTTAACACCACCAATATTAGACATATCGAATGATCCTAATTAAAGTAAATTGTATAAAATAAAAATTGTCTTGTGGTATACCTTTACTTAATAACAATTGTAAAATATAAAATATAAATGTCTTATAAAATGATACAATTTTGCAATTTGTTTATATAATATATAACCATTAAATTTTAAAATCACTAATTTTAAAAACAAATCGTTCTGCGGTGTACCGCGGCTTACAATCTAGTCTCTGTTAAAATGATTGCTACATGAAAATTGATTTTCAGATTAAGGTAGTCTTAATTATTTTTGGTTTACAAATTGAAGAAACTTGTTGTAAAGTTTACACATTTCCGTTTATTGATTAATCTGTTTTTTCCTCTTTGGTCTACATTGTTAACATAGCCTCTGATTCAAAACAATGCAAGATTTACATGTGTGAAGGTGTAACATATTTGGTATTGTCTTAGAGTTCTTCGTAAGCTTATAAATATTGAGCAGATATGTTAATTGCTTATTCCTTTTCTTTGTGATATAAGTTTATATTTTTTAGTTGCACTTGGTAGATTAATTTATTGTTGATGTGGATGTCGGATTCACACACTCAAGTATTTATTTATTTGTGGGTTAAAGCTTTCAAGATCAAAATACAAGACACAAAATGTATAGAATATAGTACGAAAATGTAAACAAAAATGTAGAGAGAAAATAGTATAGTATTGACTAATAAGCAAGAATTCGATGTACCCCCTTTTATCTTGGACTTGGAGGTCTCGTATTTATACACAAAGATTACATGATTAGCTAATTAATGAAATAAATGTTCTTAAATGTGTCCGTTTTGATTCTCCAATGAATGCCATAATGTTTCTATTTGAATTTTCTTGAATCCTTCTTGGGCTTTCGAGCTCTCGGCCCATCACTTGCTTCTCGAGCTTTTTCCGCTTCGTCCAACTTCTCCGAGCTCTCCGCCTCGGATACTTACTTTGGCACGGGGGTATATTTTGTTGAACACCGTTTCGTTGACTCTCGATCTTCGTGGCAATCTTCGGGTGGATCCGAACACGGAGTTCGGGATCTAACACCAACATTTATGGCAACAATCTTTGAAACTGTTCTCAATTATTTGTTGGTTTACTTGTAAACATCTTTGAAAACTCTATTTTTTTTACTTCTGTTTGAGCTTCTCATCGTTTTGTTTCTCTCCACTTGGTTGGTCTATTCTGAGATCATCCCATCGTGGAAGAGGAATGGGAGATCCTTTGGTGATTATCGTTTTCCAGACACATCAATAGGTTCATTATTTGAGTTTTTATGCTCTTGCTCCCGAATTTGCTGAGATCAAAGAGCCGGTGGGAATATATGGGTGAATTGAACTCATCATAAAGAATTAAAAAAAACTCTTGAAACCAGACTTGACTTGGGTTGGGTTGGGTTAGGTCGACAAAAATATATAGATGGTTGAGTGTAATTTTCAGTGGGAAAATGTCGTTTAATAGCCGAACTTTCAAAAAGTGGTCATTTAATACGTCAACTTCTTATATGGCCAATTTAAACATGAAGTAAACGTTGACCGGCCATTCTGCACAAACATATTCGTTGACCAAGAAAAACCACACGACGTTATCTGTCGTTAACAGATCCGATAACAGCCGTTTCACTCACGTTAACCATTCTGTTATTGCCTAAGACGACGTCGTTTTGGACTTAATCTAAACCCCGAAAATCCCCAATTCGATTCTCAAATCCCTTAATCCTGATAAATCCCCAAATTAGAACCCTAAGCCCTAAAATCCCCAAAATCTTGAAATCGTCTTCCCAAATGCCGTTAGTTAGAAAGAATGGCGTGATATCGAGGATTGAACCAAAGAGTGTTGTGGATGCGGAGTTGAAGCACGAGGCGAATCAGATATTGTTGTCGGAGACAGAGTTTAAGTTTCTCCGGCAGAAGGCGTTTCAGAGTTAGGAGAGCTCATGAGGAGATTGAGAAAATGATAGATGGGCTTAGACATTGCGAAAGATATATGGCTAGAGGCAATTTGCATGAGATATGGGCTAATGGTTTTGGCTACTTTGTTGATATGGAGGAAAAAAATTAAGGTTGCAGGGAGTGGCAGACGGTTGGGATCCCTTGTGTTCATGCGACGTGCGATAATAGGAAAAAAAGAGAAGGTTGAAGACTATGTCAGTGACTATTACACGAAGGAAAGGTGGCGAGAAACATACTGGAAAGGTATAAAGCCTGTCCAAGGGATGCCATTGTGGCCTATGACGAATAGGTTGCCTGTTTTGCCACCACCATGGAGAAGAGGCAGAGCTGGGAGGCCAAGTAACTATGCAAAGAGGACATGAAGAAATGAAGATGTCTCTTCTACAAATAAGAACAAGATGTCACGGGAAAAGAGAATCATGACATGCTCTAACTACCTGTAAGAAGGGCACAACAAACAAGGGTACAAAAATGCAACTGTCCTGAATATAGCAAGGAGACCAAGAGGTCGTCCAAGGAAAAATCAGGTTTGTAGTTCTTTTTTTATTTTCTGTATTACAACTCACTTAATCAAGTGTTTCTGACTTTCATACATTTGACTTAGGATCCACAAGTGCTTGGATCACAACTTCAATAAGGATCACAATCATATCAAGGATCACAAGAGCAATTACACGGTTCTCATTCTAATCAAGGATCACATGCTCATCAAGGATCACAAGGACAGGGACAAAGGGCATCACGTGGAGCATGACAAAGATCACAGCTTGATCGAAGACATGGATCTGCAACATCACAAGCACAAGCACAAACAGAACCACATGCACACGCACAAACAGAACCACATGCTCAACCTCAAAGACTTGGTAGATTTGCATCATGGTTTGAGTGTTCCAGACAATCTTAGTCTATGGATTTTTTGTTGTTGTTTGAACTTAAGCTTAGTCACATGTTACTTTTTGGTGTTTGACATAAGCTTAGTTTCGGTTTCTTTTGTTGTTTGGACTTGTCTTTATGACATAAGCTTAGTTTCGATTTCTTTTGTTGTTTGGACTTGTCTTTGACATAAGTGTTGTAATGTATGAATGGTTTTATGCATTTGAACTTTTCTTTAAAATTCTCATTATGATTACCAAAGCAGCATTTCATTACCTTTCATTACAAAGTTAGACAAAAGAAAATACAAACAAAATAACAAAGACCAACAACAACAGAAGACAAAAAAACAAACACACAACTACACTAGTAACCAAGAACAAGTTTCTGGTTTTTGGTCTTATAGAACATTATGAACACAATTGCAATGACTGTTATACAAAGGCACACCAAGCACAATTTGGTCATCAATTTCCATATCTGAAATTCCCTTTTGCTCTACATTCCATCTTCCTTCAATTCGTTGATCAAACCCTTTAACTCTGCAATCTCGTATGCAACCTCAGATTTGGCATTGTTTACTTCGCTATCAATGATAGAAATTTTTGGTATAACATCTACAACCTCCTCGTACACACAATCTTCGACCCATTTAAACAAATAGTCCTACATTGACATCGAAAATCATTTTTCGACCAAACACAAAAATACAAAATCAAATAAACTTACCTCTTGATTGGTTGGACAACGGAAGAAAAGTCTTCATGGATTCTTCTTCGTGCTTGATGTATAGCTGACGATGTCTCGCCCGCAATGACACTTCGAAGGAAACCCACAATTCCCACTGCCTCCATCTTGAACACTCGAACTCCCTGAATTGCAACTCATATCTATAGAAGATGGAGAATTCGATGAAAATGGTGATTTCGAGCTGAAAGGAAGAGAATTGATATTTAGGGTTTTGGTTTTGATTTGGGGATTTGAAAATCGAATTGGGGATTTTCGGGGTTTAGATTAAGTCCAAAACAACTTCGTCTTAGGCAATAACGGAATGGGTAACGTGAGTTAAACGACTGTTATCGGATCTGTTAACGACAGATAACGTCGTGTGGATTTTGGCCTGGTCAACGAATACATTTGTGTAAAATGACCGGTCAACGTTTACTTCATGTTTAAATTGGTCAGATAAAAAAATTGATGTATTAAATGGCCACTCTTAAAAGTTTGGCTACTAATTAAAACGACATTTTTCCTTAATTTTCAGACCAAAGACAAACGAATGAAACCATATTTACTTACTGGTTACGATGGTCCACACTTACATGATATTGAGAGCCACCACCCACCGACAATATGTCTGATATTGCTTTCATATGATGTACATGTTTTATTTTCTGACCAATTAGTATCCATTAAATATATGAATACACGTGTAATATTCGTTTTACGAATTTATTTATACATTAAAGTATCGCTGTTATTAGTTAGTTGCTATGTCCGATTATTAAAGAAAAAAAAAGTGACAATGACAGTATCCCATAGAAATTTCCAAATTAAAAATTAGAAGAATAGCTAAAAATGGAGTTACATTATAATTCAACAAGCTTTTGATATAAATTTGAATTATACTAATATTAGGTACCGTTTGATTACCTTCCATCTTGGATGCATGTTACACTTATACTCCATCTGTATCAAAAAGTTTAATTTTAAAGAGTTTTCACACCAATTAAAAAATATTTAATGTTTAGTTATAAATACACTATTTATTCATACTAAACTATTTCTCATAACTATCAACCGTAATTCATCAAATTTTAAACTTCTCAATTAATGATTTTTGAAATTCACAATTTATTAACATTAATTGATACTCCATCCGTTTCAAAATATAAGACGTTTTAGTTAAAAACACGCAGATTACAAAATATCTATTTTTAAAAAGTTCAACTAATCATGAATAAGACTGCATAATATAAAAAATCAGAAAATATTAAATTAATATATAATTTGCATAGAAACTTGAAAACGTCTTACATTTTAAAACAAAAATAATATCTCAAAACGTCTTACATTTTGAAACGGAGGGAGTAAAAGTTTACAGAAAATCAATCTTTTTGATACAAAAATAAAAGGGAGACTCACAAAAATGCTCTTTTTTCAATACCCCTTTTCAAAAATGCCCCATTTGGCTGTCCATTTTTAAAAATACCCCTTTTTATGTACAAAATGACGAAATTACCCTTCTTTTAATAAAAAGATATCACAATAAGGAAAACATGAGAATGTGCACACATCAAAATTACAAATTTGATTTTGTAAAAACTTGTAAAACCTTTAAAATACCTTGTAAAATTTTCCCGTAAAAATTTTTCCCGCCAAAAAAATTTCCCGCCAAAAAATTTTTTTTGCGGAAAAAGTGATTCCGCAATTTTTTTGACGTAAAATTTTTGGCAGGAAAAATTTACAAGGTATTTCAAAGGTTTTTTACAGGGTATTTATAAGGTTTTACAATGTATTTTTAATGGTTTTACAACGTATTTATAAGGTATTTATAAGATATTATAAGATTTTACAAACTATTTTATAAGGTTTTACAAGTTTTTTATAAGGTTTTACAAGTTATAAATACCTTATAAAACCTTATAAGTACCTTGTAAAACCTTTTAAAATACATTGTAAAACCTTACAAAACACTTGTAAATACTCTGTAAAACCTTTAAAATACCTTGTAAATTTTTCCCGCCAAAAAAATTGCGGAATCACGTTTTCCGCAAAAAAAGTTTTTGGCGGGAAAATTTTACAAGGTATTTTAAAGTTTTTACAAGTGTTTTGGCGAGAAAATTACGGGATCACTTTTCCCGCCAAAAAATATTTTGTATTTTGTGGACCTAATTTTGTTTCAAATAAGGATAAAATGGTCATTAAAAATTAAAAGAAGGCAAACTTAAAATGGACTCTCAAAAAAGGCATTTTTGAAAAAGGATATTGAAAAATGGACATTTTTAACAATTTCTCAAAATAAAATCTCATAAAATCATTATTTATGATATAGAGGGAGTATTACATAGATTTCGGATATATATGATTACGGATCCATAAAATTTATATGTGGAAAAGAAAGTTAGAAAACATAATAGCCATAAGGCCCATAAAAAGGAAGGACAGCCGTGTGTGGGGGTCTAGACGACCTTCGCGGAAAATTTTACTGATCCAAAAAATACGTGAACGCATATGTACTCATCAATACTATACTTTGACTTCACATCTCTCGAATTAAAGTTTGATACAAGAAAAAAAAATCGGAGTAAAATGACATCTTTATACCAATAATTTATATGACAGCTTGACACTTCACCAAGAACCGCATTGATAATGTGACACCTCGAACGTATCAGATTCGAATCTATAAAATGGAAAAGCATGTGTAATAATGGCAGATCGAGCAAGATGTTTCATGGACGCATATGTACTTTTTTTTCTTTTTATACAAGTACGTTTGTTATATGTATACACATGCATAGTTAGGAACCCATCAACCTATTTCATATAAAGGTAAAACGCATGCATGGACATCACAAAAAATAACTAATCTTAGTTTCCTTTTTTGCACAAATGTCATCCAACGTAAGGCTTTGCACGAATGACAAATATTATGGGCATACATAGCTAATGAGAAGAAGAAAAAAAAATGTCAAAGGGATAAGAGAATAAAAAGAATGTTGTGTCTTATTCATCTCAAAGAAAGAGTATATATACATGTTACAAGAAACCCTAAACATACTTAAGGATATTAACATAAAACTTTAGGAAATATACTATATTTACATATAACTCCCTAATACTCCCTCCTCAAGTTAGAGCATGAAGATTATACATGCCCAACTTGCGCCGTAAATAAGCAAATTGTTGAGAACCCAAAGCCTTAGTAAAGATATCCGTTGGTTGCTCTGTAGTGGTAAGATGTGCAGTATCAGTGAACCATCCTGAATTTCATTCCGAATGAAGTGGCAATCCCTCTCAATATGCTTCGTCCGCTCATGAAAAACAGGATTGGCAGCAATATGTAAGGCTGCTTTAGTGTCACAAAACAAACGCATCGGCTGCGGATGAGATACTCCAAAACATCCTAAAAGCTCACGATCCCATTTCAACTCCCGAGTAGTGAAACTCATTGCACAATATTCAGCTTATGCTGAGGAAAACGACACCACATCTTGCTTCTTTGTCTTCCAAGCTATCGGAGAATCACCCAACATAACAATAAACCCTGTAACCGATCTCCGAGATAGGGAACATGTAGAAAAATCTGAATCACAATAAGCTGTCAATTGTAAATCAGAATCAGCACTCAACACAATACCTTGACCTGGACATCCTTTAAGATATCTGACAACCCGTATGACTGCAGCCCAAAGTTTGGCACGAGGTTGTTGCATAAATTGAGCCAACATATGCACAACATAGGAAAATTCTGGTCGAGTAAAAGTAAGATATACCAAACGTCCAACAAGCCTCCTATACCTCTCGACATCCTCATAAAACTCTCCTTCATCATCTGGTAACTTATGGTTCTGTTCAAGCGGAGTAGACACTGGTTTTCATCCCAACAACCCACATTCACTTACAATATCCAAAGCATACTTCCTTTGTGACAAGTAAAAGCCATCAGGAGACCGAGATACTTCAATGCCCAAAAAATATTTTATAGCCCCCAAGTCCTTCATATGAAAGCATTCACTAAGGTATCCCTTAAACTCCTGAATACCTTTAAGATTATTTCCCCCAATCAACAAATCATCCACATATACCAACACAAAGAGTTGCATAGATCCACGCTCCAAGGTAAAAAGAGAGTAATCTGCTACCTGCTGAGCAAACCCATAACCTTTCAATGCTGCTGCAAGCTTAGCGAACCAACAACGTGGTGCTTGACGCAGACCATATAAAGATCTCTTAAGGCGATAAACTTTTGATTTATCTTGAGAAACAAAGCCAGGAGGTAATCTCATATAAACCTCTTCCTCAAGATCCCCATGTAGAAACGCATTATGAACATCCATCTAATGTACTTCCCAACCTTTGACAGCCGCAATCTTAAGAAACTCTCGAATAGTTATCATTTTCACAACCGGAGCGAATGTCTCATCAAAATCTAACCCTTCAACCTGTCGATTACCCATGGCCACCAGACGAGCCTTGTAACGCTCTATTTCTCCATTCGACTTATACTTGATAGTAAATATCCAATGACTGCCAATAGCTTTCTTTCCTCGCGGAAGATCACTAATATCCCAAGTATCATTTGCTTCCAAAGCATTCACCTCTCCAGACATCGCATTGCACCATTTCTCATCCTTAACGGCTTCCGATTATGACTTAGGAACCGAGACAGCAGTAATGGCCGCAAGAAACGCTCTCTGTGAATCAGAAAATCTGTCACAACTCACATAATTGGCAATGGGATAGAGGATCATACCTGGAGCAGAGGACGCTGATTGAGAGGCAGGTGAGAGTGTGGGTGGATCAGTGGAGCAACGTATAGTGTGTAAAACATACTCCTTGAGCGGCAGCTCTGATACCGTGCCAAAGGGATAAGAGAATAAAGAGAATGTTGTGTCTTATTCATCTCAAAGAGAGAGTATATATACATATTACAAAAAAACCTAAACATACTTAAGGATATTAACATAAAACTCTAGGAAATATACTATATTTACATATAACTCCCTAATAAAAAAACAGTCGTCGTGCAAATCTTTTTCTATACTTTTTCTCTTTTCTTAGGAAAGTGAGATTTAAAAAAAAACACTCGTGTGTATAGATAAATCATATTAGAGACACCTAAAATATAGGGCGAATTCCAGACTCAAATATTGGTGGTTTGTTGTGGAGCTTTAAACACGTGTAGAGGGTGTGGAAATATAAAGAAGTTATGAATAAAAGGAGAAACATGCCGCATGTTCTTGAGTAGAAGAGGAGCTAGAAATGTTCACGGTGGCGGATCACCATAATATAGCAAAGTAGGTTTAAATTCTACGAAAAAATTAGATCGACTAAAGTAAAGTTGGGATTCATGACTGCAAGATTTAATTGTATCGCTCTTTTGATTTTATTTGGTTGTTAATCCATTATTTTTAACGCTTTCTATTTAACTTTTTTGCACATTCTTTAAACTAAACTCTCATGTATAACCAAAACACGAAGAGTGCTTTTGATAGATACTGAAATGGTAATGCCTTCTAGAAAAAAAAAATATGCATTCTTAAGGCTGTTGACACCATGTCAGTTTTACCCATTGTAGTTTTGCTAAGGTGGCTACCACATGTCATGTATTGATTAGCTGTCTTTAAGCATCCAAAAAGTAACCCCAACATTTTCCCTACATTAGGTGATTATTATATATTACTAGACCAATATCCGCACAACGTGCGGGGTTTTTTATTCATATTTTATTAGTTAAAATAATTTACATCGACTAAATTTATATGATAAATAATATTTTGGTTTTTTTTAATAATCATTTTGATGTTTTTCTCTAACTCTCGAGTAAATAATTCATTCTAGTTTTATTTATTTATTTAAGTTAAATTGTTTAACACTTTTTTCTGAATCTAATGTTAAATTATATTCTAAAAAAATAAACGTTTATACAAATGATCGCAGATTTTTTTTTAAGAAACTACAAAGAAGATTCCCTCATTGGTATTGTCTTGATGCAAACCAAGCATGTAGTTGTAGTTGTACACTTATTTATAATTACTTACCTTTAAAAGGTATCTTTTAATAAACGGAAAAGTAGTGATAATTTAGTATCTTATATTTGCCTTAAAATAAATTGTAAACTCAACTCATATTCATTGTCACTAATCCTATATATATCATAGTATATGAAAACATGAAATAAATTCTAATATCATATTATTTAATTTTTATACTTTAATAAAATCAAAAAATTTAATTAAACTTCCATTGATTTTATGTTTATGCGTAAGTTTATACAATTTATTCAGCTAAATTTAAATAAATTAATTATATATGAGTTTGATATACTTTTGTAGCGCATTAAATTAAAATTACTTAATTAATAAGTTAAAACATGTAAATTTTCATATAAACAAGAATTATACATGATTTAAACTCTTAATTAAATTAAATAAAATCATAAATATGATATGTTGATGTGACACATGGCACTCTCTCCACTGCTTATGTGGCACGTAGAAGGATGAATAGAGTTGGCAACTCTCATATATATATAATTATATGTTTTATTTCACTTATCAGAAATAAATTCACACATAAATTAATCAAAATTCTTTTTACGAATTTATAAAAAGGAAATTAGTGAAACAGATTTGGGTCCCCTATAGGGAAAACGGCCATTTTCAACCCCAACTATTTGGGGACGGGTTTTTCCAACCCAAACTAAGACCCCCCGTCAATTTCTACCCAACAATGTTTATCGTTTAAGGTTACGACAAGTGATGGAGTTACGAAAGAGTTTATTGACGTTACCCTATTTATTTCAGACAAGTTTCCAGATAGAATGTCTGGTACATGATTCCGCTGCAAGAAGAAAGACAAAATCTTTAGACGGACCCCTTTGTTAAACCAAACTATTCAGGAACAAATTTTGTTTTTTCTTGCTATTGCTACATTACTTTCAGATTCCAGTTACAGTGCCTGTGAATTCATAAAATCGACGAACATTTTTCTGTTTCGAGAGAAAATGAAGAACCCTAATTTTAATTTTTCCCCAAAATTAAAACGACGACGTTTTATTTTTTCCCGCCCCCAAATAGTTTGGGTTGGAAAAACCCGCCCCCAAATAGTTGGGGTTGAAAATGGCCGTTTTCCCGCCACGTCAATGCCACGATATCGCTGACTTAGCAGCCGTTAAATCCCGAACTAACACCGTCTTCTGTCATGTTGAAATCGGCTAATTTTCATTAGTTTAGGTTTTGAATTTAAATTAGTTTTGAGTTTGGGTAAAAATTGACGGGGAGTCTTAGTTTGGGTTGGAAAAACCCACCCCAAATAGTTAGGATTAAAAATGGCCGTTTTCCCGGTCCCCTATATTAACGTCGACTTAAACTTGGAAGAAGACTAAATTGACAGGTTTCCGCAACTGTAGACTAATTTAATAACCATTGAAAAACTCTATAAAATTCATTAATTAATAATTACGTTTAGAGACTGGTGTATGTGAGAAGGGGAAATGAATAGATATTTGAAAAGAAACATTTTTGATGGAACAAACCGACTTTTTGACAATCTCATTAAACTATTGTTGATTGTACCAATGGACTTTTGTATAGGTGAAGTTGTGAGGAACATTTTTTTTATATCACGAGATATGATTCACATGTATGATAGCAAGTTGAAGATAACCAAAAGTGGTGTGACCCACATTTAAATATGTTAATAACATACTAATTTTGACACATATAATATAGCATAATTACAAAAACTGGCTTACTATATTTTAGATAAAGAAAAGTTGAGCTAAAAAGAAAATAGAGTTGTTTAAATTGATTGGTTGAAATGTGTGGATCACTAGATGGTTACATTTAGTTATTTATTATTTAGTTATGTATCATTAAAGGACTTAAATAGAAATTCACATATACTTTTAGCATAACCACATAAATCGGCTTACAATGTAGTATTAGAAAAATAATTGAGCTAAAAAGTAAACAGGGATATTTATTGGTTGGTTGAATTGTTGATCACTAGATGAATACATTTAGTATTTAATAATTTATCAACTTGCGTTGCAGAAACATAAAAACCTAAATAAAAGGTATATTTTATTCACAGAGTTTTTTTAGTACTTAGCATATTTAACAAACAAATTGTTTAAACATTTTTCCAGTCAAGGAATGAATTAATTTTTTTAATTATTGCGAATCCAATACATGACAAAGAATTGTATAACTCACCTATAATCAACTAACATATTAAAACAAAAAAAAAAAAAACAAAAAACCTATAAGGACAGGACAAAGACACAAGCGAAGCTTATCTCATCCTCATCTTGCCGCCCATATCGAGGAGTATAAACCAAGCCACAGCCAAACCCATCACGACTCTCCACAAATTCAAAATCTGCACAATTATTCAACATCCACATTATCAATATATCTTATCACTTATAGATATTCCTTAACTTTAATCATAACATAGAAGAAATATCTGACTATAGTCCATAGATAAAATGAAATTTCACTAGATTACAACTTTTTATGCTTTTTAACCAAATCTACTACCAAAAAAAATAAACAACCATTAAAAGATTTTCATACATAATTTTGAACTTTTTTAAAAACGGAAAACTGTATAAGTAAAGTAGTCATTGTATATATAGACGTTTCTTTCGTATTTTGTCATATTATTGCGTACACTACATATAGAATATAGACTTACATAAATGTGGTCGTAGTTGGTATTTAATTTGATACGACATAGGTAGTATTCAATAATATATAATACGTATACCATATATCAACTATGACCAAAATTATAAATGACTATTTATTTTCCAAATTATGCAATTGGTTTTAGAATTTCTGAATTTTTTTTGGTATTTTAATTAAAAACTTAAAAATTGTAGTAATGGAAAATATGTAGAGCTGAATTTCGAAAACAAAAATTAAAGATTTAAAAATCTACATAAGAAACTAAAAATATTAATTAAAAAAAGGAAATTTACCTTGATTGTAGTTGCCCTTGAAGTGTAGATAATATCAGGTAAATAACCCTGCATACCGACATTGTAAACCGGTTTACCATCCGGGTAAAAAAGTCCATAATTCCTCTCAGAAACCGGACCCGGTTTAAGATTCTCATTAAACAGAGCAAAAACATAAACATCAATAGGAACAGATTGCTTCGCCGGAGTTCCTTTCCTCTGCCGAATCAACTTCAACAAGTTCCCATTATACAAAGCCGCGTTCTCCGGCGAAGCTCCGATCTCATTCTCATCTCCTTTAGAAGGCCATCCAGTTTCCGATATCCGAACCTCGATATCGGTATGTCCCAAAGTTTTAATGGCAGAGTAAAGTGCATCAACTTGAGCAAACAACATGTTATCATAATGAAGATTAGTGTTTGGATCAACCATACCTTGATTAGGTTGAAACAAAACATACTCTAATGGAACTTCTTTAGGACTATCTTTATAAGCAAAGAAAGGATAAGCATTAATCAAGAAAGGTGATTTGATTTGAGAATGAAAATCAAGAAGTGGTTGAAGATATTGAATAAACTCTTCTTTAAATGATCCTGAAGAAGGAGGATAAGAAGTTGAAAGAATGTCTAAAGAATGAGCTGAAGTAACCGTTACTTGTTTCTCTAAACCAAGATTGGTTAAAGCAGCGTAAACCGATTTCATAGCCGGTAAAAGGTTTTCGATGAGGACATGATCATTGGTTTTGAAGATTTCGTTACCGACAACGATTGAGGTTATTCGAGTTTTTGAGATATGTGGTTCAAGTCTTTGTTGTAACCAATCTTGAGCTTTGGTTGGATCTGTTGACATGTTTTGAAGATACTCGTTGCCTAAACCGATCATGAAATCGACTTGTGAGTTTGAGAAGGAGAAGAGAACGTTTGGATCTGCGTCGTAGAGTTTGACTCTTGTGATGTTTAGTGATCGGAGGAGTACGGCAACTCTCGCCGGAGATGGGAGATTGTTAGCAATTTGGCCGTAGTTGATTCCCACACCTTGCCCTTTAATTCTCTCTATAAAAAAAACAAACAAAACATAATTAGAATGCTCTGGTCCTGGCCTAAAGACAAAAAAACATGTCTCTTTGGTCCGAACTTCGCGGTTATTAAAACAAAAATGAAGGAGAAGGAGGAAACCTGAGAGAGTAAGAAAGAGGAGGAGAAGAACTCTGAAGAAGAAGGAGAGACTATGTGTGGCCATGGCAAGAATCTCCTTCTACGCCGTCGTTTTTAGCTCCTCTTCTTCTTCTTCTTTTTTTTTTTTTTTTCTTTTGAGGTTTAGTTTTTTGGTATTAAGAATACGTATATAACAACAACACGGTGGAATTTGGAAAGATCCAACTGTTTTTTTTTCGATCTCGCTTTCCGCGTTCGTCAAAAAGCTCGAACTTACCAGGTGTCTTTCATTAATGCATTATATTTCTATATTACACATTATATTTTTATTCCTTTAATAAATGTATTTCTATGTTTGTAATTTTTTTCTGTTAATAGGTATGGTATCTCTTATTTGTGTATTTTTCTTCCTTTTTTGGACCAAATTTGACATCGAATATTTGAGTGAACCGTGGTTACATGAAAAACCCAGAAAGCTTTAAGAGAATCCAATGAAAATAAAACTCAATAATTAATAATTGGTAATTCATTTTTTTTGGGATCTAAGAACATAATCTTTTTAAATTGGAAATAATAACATACAAAATTATTATATTTGTTAAACTAATACTATAATGTTAAAAGTCTAGTTAAACTATCGATGTCAAACTTTGGGGATGTGTTTTTAGTAAAGTGGTTAAGTTTATTTGATTCCGTCTTTTTCCATCGGAGTTCAACTCCACTAAATCGCGTTTCTCTATGTAATAGAGATTGATTATGGATCGGGCCTTCGGGCCTTATCGATCCAAAAATATCATAAAAAATATATATATATATATATATCGACGTCGAATTTTACTAATAATATATATAAAAGAATTAGTGTCCTTAATCAATTGCCCAAAAGTGTAATTAAAATATGTATAATTGTGATTTACTTTATATCCTTTACAGCTCAAGCATAAATATAACGAATTTGGCTAGTTTCCTTCAATTACATGCATGTAAATCAAAGAGGAATAAGTAGGTTTGATTTATGGACACAAATAATGTAAATCCAAGCTGTTCTACTTCTACCTTCCATTTCTTGAATATTCTAATCTCGAATAGTTTATATACTATTAAATTACCTACAACGAAACGTCACTTGTAATGATTGTTTTCCTTACGTCAATTTACGTTACAATTTTGACCTCTCTTTTGTAGAAAAAAAAACTGATACTTGATTTTTTCGTCATCGATATTTAATATCTCAGTTATTGCAGTCATTAATATCCCAGTGGGTTTATATTATTCCTACGTGACATTATCAGGCAATTTACCGACACTGAAAGTGACGTTTCTTATTGGTTTCACATGTGGATGTGGGACGAAAACATTATTAAAATAAGAACAACGATGGTGGTTATAAAATTGGGATTGAGTATGGTCAATTCTTCCCCAACTGGTCTTCAATTCAAACACTCCATAACCACTGGCGGCTTCAATGAAAAGCAACTTTCACGATTCACATGTACAAATCATCTTCTAGTTTTATAAGTTTTATATCAAGTTGCAATTTGCATATTAGATCGAAGACAGAAAGAGACAAGTAATGAAATATTTGTTTTTTGTATCATGTATTAGGTATGTACAATTGTTAGGATTCTTTATTTCGATCGTCAATGTTTCTAAGAATAAGATTAATAGCACACGTACGTCTCTATACAACTTGAGTTGTCAAACGTGTGGACCCTCTCCACTAGATTTTTTACGTGTATATATGTTGTTTTGCATGTTGGATCAATCTTTTCTCTAATCAAGAGGGTTATAATTCTTATTAATTAACTCTAATTTCCGTAATCTAATACTCCAATTTAGAGTTGTTTGTTAAAAGTTTTAGGCGTCCACAAAACTCTTTAAGAAAACATATATCGTTGAAGATCAGCTGCGAGGAGTAAATACGCATCAACCAAAGAAAACACGAGCGAAGTTACTTGAAACATCAACAGTGTCTCTTAAAACTTCTAAAGTTTAATTCAAAATGCAAAGTTTAGCTAGAGTTTGAGGTGAGAGGAAAGCAATTGAACTAATTAAACGATTATTTGTGTTATATAGTGACTTCTAGCATTTAGTATATAACGTATCATCTTTTTTATGGGCTCCACGTCTTCTTTCGGACCATGGGTCTACTATCTTCCGATAGTCGATCCGCTATGTTTGAAAGACTTTAAAGATTTGTTTACCTATCCTACAAATTACCACATGATCTTTTCTTGTGTTTTGTCCTCATTCACACAGTTCCGACAATTATTTTTCAGAAAGTCATCAATCCTGAAAAATTGCTCCAGCTCAAGCACGCTTAACTGTGGAGTTCTCTCAAGACGTTTGACCGAGAAGATAAGTGAACTTTAGTAACATAGATAGCCAAATCGATTCTTTTAAACCTTTTCGCATGCACCACCGTATTCTTGAAACCGGAGTGTTACATAAAATCTTTATTGAAGTTCCTAGAGTCTCTTTTTCAGTTTAAAAACTATGAAAATATCTTCATTTAACAAAATTAGTTAGTTAGTTATGTCGACATACTAACAAAATTAGTTCGTTAGTTTGGTATGATTCTAATAATTAGTTAATGTTTACAATTTCAAAACTACATTAAAAGTGAAATAAAATAAATTTTATTAATTTTATTAGAAATTTGAGTATATAACTCTTTAGTCTAAAGTTTGCATGGTAAAAAAATAAAGTTTTTTACTAAAATCAAAATCATAATACATAGTTAAAAATATAGAAAATTTTACATACTCTTTAGTCTAAATTTAATTATATTGTTAACTTTTGTAATTAAAATTATTAAAAAAAATTTCGTAATAACGCGTAATCAAACAAAAAAAAGCTGCAATGTTTCTTTTAATATATCAAAAAATAGAAAATCTAACGATATTGATTTTAGCAAAAATATTTGTAAAATAAGAAGTTAATTTTTTTATTTACAAAGTAAAAATAATTAATTCGCTAATTATTTTTATTTTACTTTTGAAATTGATAAAACTAACTAATTATAATAAGCAATGTATTAGATATATATACAAAATATATTTATGTTGAATATTGAATGTGTTTTCCTTTTTAATTATACATACCATAAAAGATTTAATAGAATAATTTTTTAATATTAAAATAAATAAAAATAATTTTTTTTGAATATTTTTGTTGGTCAATACCGGTCAACAGGGGCGGATCTACTTAGAGAGGAGGTTGGGCACGTGCCCGACACAGATTTTATAAACTTAATAAACACTCCCTCCGTTTCGTTTTAGTTGTCGTCTAAGATTTTTTCACCCAAATTAAGAAAAACATTAAATTTTCTGTTTTACCCTTTATTAATATATTTTATAAAAAATTTCATTGGCCAAAACATTAAAACAGTAGGGATAAAACTGGAATTTTCACCAAACATTTGCATTGAAAACCTAAAACGACAACTATTATGAAACAAAATTTAAATCCTAAAACGACAACTAAATTGAAACGGAGGGAGTACTTGAGAGCAATTAATATATATTTAGCTTAGTTGGTTAAATTTTCCCCAGGTTTATCTCAAGTTCTATAGTTCGATTCCTATATAGTGCCTCTTTTTGATAATTTTTGTAATTAAATTATTGTGGTTTATATGTTGTGCCCTATATAGAAATCTGTTTTGGATCCACCACTGCCGGTCAACGATTGTCAACGCCGAATTTTGATGAATAGTGTATCAGAATAAAATGTTCGTGATGTTGACCACATGTCGTCATATAGTTGGTATATGTGGGTATGCAATACATTTAGTTCGTGTAGTTGATCGTACATTTTTAAACTTGGCATGTGTAATCATGTATTCGGTTATACTTTGTAGCTGAGTATCTTTTTTCCATGTTTATATTGTTCACCATCAATTTTCATCATATTTTTAAAAATAAAAATAAATCGAGTAAACAATTTTGGTGATATAATAAAATCATAAAGTTAACTAAAATGAGGAATTTTAAAATATATACGGTGAAGTAGGAGGCGTGAATCTCAGGGACCGGCCGGCCACGTCTCGATCACCGCCTTTCTCTGTTACTGTCACCTGCCCTCCCTAACCTCGCCGCCTTCAACGCCTGATCCACTCACGTGTTTCTTTTAATTTCTATCTCAAATAGTCGAATATATTCATGTGTGGTAATTAAAGATGTATTTTCTACTTTCAATTAATGTAAATGGTTTTACACATGAAACATAGTTTTGATACAACTAATTAACAACCGTTGACTAAAACATATAACAGATGACAAACCATAAACCTATAAATATATAATATATATAATTTATAATGGTTATATAAAATCTAAAATTAGTATGATTTTTGATAGAGATTTGTGGTGAACTATTATGGGAAAGAAGGAATCATCTAGTCACGACCACGCGTTCCACTGAAAATAATCAATAAGAGCTCCACTTAAATTGCTTAAAATAATTTACAATTTTGTTGCGGAAAAAAATCGCTAACGCCTTTTTTTGTTAAAGCTTTTGCTCCATTTTGTATCTTTTTTTTTTTGTCATCTAGAATTTTATTATTGATCTTCAAATGGAACCAGGATAGAATACAACGCCCAAAAGAGGGAAACTAAAGCCGGCGAACGACATGTATGTCCCCGGAGACAAAGCCGGCGGAAAGCGAGATTTCCCCGGAAGCTAGGCCCTATAGAAGGGAAACTAAAAACAGTAGTAGTACAAAGCAAAAGAATTCAAACCACAAACGCAAGAGGTCGAAACCAAAAACTAAGAAAGAAGCATCAAGCATAAACCTTAAAAGAAACGAAAGACCCAAGAACACAAGAACCCAATTCTTCTGAAGCACAAGCGATTGAGATTTACCAAGGATGCCCGCGGCCAAACCGAAGATAACATCTACCTCCTCCTATCACGATGAGAGCTGATCTCTCGAAACCACGAACCAAGACTTCATAACCCGGCAAGCGAGACAAAAGAGTTAAGAGAACCTCGAGCACACTTCCGAATACGACGATCGACGACTGCTGCGCCAAAAAACGTCAAACTAGAAACCTTCAAAAGGCGATCCTATCAAAACAGATCAGGAAAGCAAGGACAAGGAGAAAGGCCCAGCATCTCGAAAATCACCAAACTCAAGAACAAGAAAGACGACAAACCGAGACAGCTAACAACCACAACGAACAACATCAGGGAGAAGAACGAGATGTATACTTAGAGGTCTAGCGAACCACACAAACAAATCAAAACTTCTTCTTAGCATGGAAACGATCCCAATGTGAAACAAAGATTGAGCCGAGGAGACCAGGAACGGAAGGAAGAGCAAATGCTGGACTTAACCTGACTAAGACCCAAACACCACTCAACAAAGACGGCATTGGAAACAATAAGCACAAAAGCGACTAAGAATAGGATTAGATCCAGCAAAACAAAGGCATAATTCTCAGAGCAGCACCGTAGATCCTAACAATCCGGAGCCAAACGTTTCGCTAAATCATAAACCCACAAACACAGCTGCTTCAACCGAAACCGCAAGACCCAGAAACAAACTCGAAACAAACCAGAAGAGTCACCAAACGCAGGCCGAAAACAATGCAAACAAACCCAAACAGACTAACCTCAGCTTCACGGAGAAGGAACAAGAGCAGGAGGAAAGTAAACCCGACCAATAGACAAACAAAAACCCAGGACCAGACGAACAGAGAAGAGCAAGCCACGAGACCCTAGCACTCACTGGATCTGACGAAACAAATCTTCAATCTTCAGACATCGCTAGGGGAGGGAGATCGACGATCGCAGAGAACACCGAGCATACCACACCGTGAAGACCAGACTACAACAACGAGCGAACAAAACTCTGCTCTACTCACCGGAGAAAGCTGAGGCAAAACCCAAAGACAATAAACAAAGAAAGACAAAGCAGCAGGGACCCTCTCACAGTGACGGCGAGGAGCGCCACACACCGGAGAGGGAGATCGGAAAATTTGCTTCTGTGGCGGCTAGGGCGACACTTCAACGAGAGAGAAGAGAAAAAGGTCGTGACTCGCTCCATTTTGTATCTTTTATATGCTAAATATAACATAAGTACATAATATAGAACTAGAATTTAATCCGCGGTATACCGCGGGGTTATATTTTTTTTAAAAATGTAATGTTATTCTTTTAAAGATTAATTAAGGATATATCATATTAATTTGTATTTTTAAATGTAGATATCTATCTATCAATTTTTGAAGTATAGATACGAAAACATACATTTTTCTTAAGTAACGATGTATGGTAGATTTTAAAATTTTGAATATTTTACTCTTCAGTATACCGTGGGTCGGTTTTTTTATAACTAAAAATTTTAAATTTAAGTTGGATTTGTTTTGTTAATATTGTTTTTTTTGTTTGTGTTTAAGATTGTATAATTTTATTTTGATTGTTAATTTTAGGATTTCATCCGTGATATACCATTATTTATTAATATCGACCCAAACCCGTCATCCCATATAAACCCGTCTATATTATCTCGTTAACTAAATTATTAGTGTTATAAAATCCAAGAAATAAATTATTATTGTTATAAAATCTAATAATTTTAGAATCTCACCCATGGTATACCGTTCTTTGAACGATTTTAAATTGATACTACTAATATATATTTTAAATTTATCATATAAAGTGTATATGATTTCAAGTTTTTGTGTTTTTTTTTTTTTTAAATAAAGCAACGGCTTAAATGATGATAGATATAGTTCTTTTTCCTGTATGTGTATATGATTTTTCTATGTGAATATTTTGATTATTATAAATTAGTATTTTTATTGCTATGCAAAATGTTAATATAAATATTTGCTATAAATTTTTTTTTTGAAGATATATGGAAAGATTGTGTAGAGATTTTTAGAAACAAATTAGGCAAGATATTGTTTGGTTAATATTTTTTATTTAAATTTTGTAAAAATAATAATAAATGATAATGGCATGAACTCGTAAATAAGGTGAAACTCCAGGATTTCTCCAAAAATGTATATATAGATGTGAATTGTATTTCTCATTGATTGCATATATACATGCCTTATTGACTTGTCCTTTATATGGACATATTTTGGTAACTCCAATCTTGTTGCTTATATTATATCAGTGAATCTAAGAAGACTATGCCCTTGGCCTGTGAATTTTCTTTCGCTAACAATATATCTCTTAAAAATTCATAGATTTAGTTAGTTAAGACAATAATGGCATGAACTCATAATTTGGGTTTAACACAATCTGTCCCGTCAAGAACGGCGTTTGCAACGTCGGTAGCTTCGGCGCTTGAGTTGGACGAGGGAGATTTGGTCATGGATTCAAGCATCGATTCTCAAAATAATGAATAATAATATAATATACTAAAGAGATCTAAAATATAGCAAGAACGAATTTTGTACCTTTGTGTCAAGCATGACGGCGCAGAAGATACCAGTGTTCAGGCCAATCTTTGGATTCTAGTGGCCTAAAGCATACTTAAGAAAAAAAAACAACAAAAAAAAAACCATAAAAGGGAAAAAAAAACGAAAAGAAAAATACTGTAAAAATAAAGACTCGAACTCACCACTTGTTAGTCAAGTGCTAAATACATAACCAACCGACCAAACAAAGATTTCTAACATGTGGCCCTAAAAAATGTCTAATATTTTGTGGCCTAAAGCACATGCTTTGGCTGCTTTATGAGCGGGCCGGGCCTGCCAGTGTTGTCCATAACGGTTCTGAGAGTATCGAGAGTTTCTTGATGGTACGTTCATACCGGTTTTTGAGAAACTTATCGATCATCTCCACCGATTTTGAAGCCGGTCCAAGAGTACCCTAAACCCTAAACCTTCGTCTTTTGACCTAAAAGCTCCATTGGTTGCTTGTCCCTCAAGTAATATATATCTCCATTGTGGAAACTTTCGATAATGGAAGAGTTTTGAACTTGAAGAGGGGAAACTTTCAATGAATCCCAAAACATCCATTTACCTTTGTAATAGCCCCAACCAAATCCTTTGCCTCTACCGCAAAGATAACTCTTGGCACTTTTTGTTGGAACTCATTTTTTACACAAGTGGCTCCGGCTAACTTTCCGGCGACTTTTTCGGTGACGTCCGTCATCGGATGAACAGATAATGGAATCTTCTCTTGCGGATCAAGGTGCTTCTCCTCTCGCCTATAAAAGCAACACTTCTCACTCTCATTTTTTTCACGCTTTCATACAAAAAACGCAACAACAAAACTCTCTCCTATCTCTCTTCTCAAAGTAAATCTCAAGAGTATATCGTTTATATCAAGTTCGTAGATTCCGCTATCGAGTGAAGCGATAACGGTCTCATTGTGATTGTATCCTGCAATCCGCTGCTTATAAAACCGTCTCATCTACGGGAGCTAGTTTCGATTACGGAAAGAGATTTCAAATCTCGCATTCACGAGTTTTCTAAATTCGTCTTTCCAAATCGTTTTCTAAAAATTCTTTCTCTCTGTTTTCAAATCGGGATTTCGCAGTCCTACACTTTTTCTTTAAGCTCCTCATACTTTCTAAGGAGTAAGGTCCTCCATTTGTCTCAATTGAACCAAAGCAAAAGATTCCAATTTCAACAACAACAAAATTGAACTATTGATATGAAGTTTCTACTAAGCATTTTGATTGTTGTCCCTTCTTCCCAATAGTTTTAATTTTCTTGTCTCTCGACGGAAATAATTATTTCTGAGTTTTATTATATTCAAAGAGCAAAACCAATTGGCTTTGGCTTATGGTATTCTTCTCGTTAACGAATCATCTATTCCCATTTGTTATTAATTCATTGGGTCAAAGGGTAATGATCCCACAAGAAGATTCATAAGCTTTTCTCTCCCCAAAGCCAATTTGGTTATTATGTCAATTATTCATGCTTATTATATACTAGATCATGTCCTTAAAACTATCCGATGTGGGATTTATTATGATAACTAATACTAATACTATTTCAAATTTTGGCCGTTTAGGTTTGCATAACGTTACCGTAAACCTCAAGTAATATGCTTTGACCCTTCTAGGCTTTTTATGTACAGTAAGTTTTGAATTGCCCTTTTGGCCTAAGCAAAAATTTGACAAAGTAGAATGAGTCTAAACCCTAGAATTTAATGGACTTCATTATTCCTTCCTTCGATTGTATGTTTAAGTAGTTATTTTGATCTGACTTTGAACCCTAGAATTTGGGATAAACTGAGAAACTCATGCTCTAGTGATGGAATCAGCGCATTGCCATATTCTTTGCTAACTAAGAAACTCTTTAACCTTCCTATCAAAGATTCCAAAGACGAGCGTTTTATCTACTCGATAGAGAAATCTTTGGTTAAATGTTCATGGACTTAACTAAAAGGTCATGAAATTCCCACTTAATGGATCAGTCTTTGTGAGTTCCATGAACATATTTATGAAGTTTAACCGGTCACACCTGAAAAAGTTGAACTCAATGATCTTTAAGCCAAGTCCATTTACACAATGCAAGATTGAAGAAGTGGGGATAGCCACATGTGTTGGTCGCCGGCCGGTATCTCACAGATTTCTTTTATGTGAACATAAAAGCAAGACATTGGTGTCTTTAAAGCTTGAAAATCCAGAGATTTTTGTTTCTCTACCTTGTCATATTTTTCAGTTTACGGTTGTATCTTTATAGTTGCATCTATTCATTTAAAGTTACGTCTCTTCATTATATTGCATTGTATTTTTTCGTCACAACTTTTTGTATGACTAGTTGTCTATTTAAATGTTTCATGACTTTTGAACTCTATATATTTGTCATTCTTCCTAAGTAGTTTCCAAATTTTATTTTTTAACATAGATTATTTGTTTCATGATGAATCCAAAAAAAATAATCTGTAAAATGGCTCCAAATTCTTTATTCTCTAAACTATTTTTAAACATATATCATTTAATATTAAAGAAATTCCATTAATTCTTGATCTAACTAATGTTTTTTTGGAATGATTATAAAAATGGAGAAGTTTTAATCAACTTTAACTATAAACTTCTAATGAAGATACCAACAATTTTTTTCTGAGAATTGGACGGATTATACAATGATTTTTTTTATTTAACTATTTTATATGGCAATAATAATGCTTTCTATCTTAAGACAATATATATGGGTTGTATATAATGAAATTGATGTTGCATTAACACTATTACAAAATCTAAATATGAGAAGACATCATCATGTGACGCTTGTGATTGGGCGCTTTAAATGTGGTAAGCGTCAAATAAACCGTTTCAAATGGTATAGTAATTCAGAAACCATTTCCATTACTAGTAAAAAAGCAATGCTTCCAATTCGTCACATGAATATTCAAAGAATTTTTTTTTTACTTAGTTAATTTATCAACATAAATATAAATTTGTGAGATCTTGTAAATGTTTATATGTTTGTTATAGATATAATTTACGTCATCAAATTTTTTTATTTTCTCGAATATATATAATAAAATAAATATTAATTTTATATTTAAAGAATAGTGGGCTAACAAAAAATACCAATTCTCGGAAAAAGTTCTTAGTCACCCACAAGTCGTGCTAAATACCGACTCTATCCAAAATTTTGGGTTTTGATCCGTTAGAATTTCTCATCTCTATATTATAACTCTTCTTTATGTATTTTGTCACTTATAAATAATTTTACATTCATAAAAAATGTTTCAAAAGTGTTTTTAATAATAATTCTTCTTTTTTACATTTTATTCATAAATATTTTTAACATCTTTAGAAAATATTTACGATATAACTTTAAAACATAATTAATTTTATGTAATAATTCAAATATTTGAATATATTATCAGAATAATTTAATACATAAACACAATCAAATATATTTGTAAATTTAATACATAAATACAAAAATTTGTTAAAAATGAGTTTCCGGCGACATCGCGGAGGTTCATAGCCTAAGTCATAATAATAAAATAAAATAAAACTCATTTCGCAAACAAGTATATTAAAAAAAAATTAACTTCTATATACAAGGCCGGCCCTGAGGGCAGCCAAATGAAGAATGGTTGAATTTTTTTTTTTTTGGTAAATATGTAAATACATATGCTATATTTTAAAGATATGATTAGAAAAAAATAACAATTAATCTTTTAATGTGGATTCTATATAATATGAAATAAAAATTCAGTTTTTAATACATTTTATTACCTAAAATAATTTAAATTAATATAAAAATGATATAATAATAGAAAATATTAAATATATAATTATATTAAAGGGCCCCTATTTTTGTTTTGTATTTGGGATTTGGCCCCCATTTTCTCAGGACCGGCCTGTCTATATCTTATGTTGGAGCAAATTGTTAGGGCTAGAAATAGTCTTTTATTTAGACTAATCATTTATAGTAACCTAAACCTACTTTAGGGCTTATGGGTCAATACAAAAAACCTAGTAATTCGGTAAGTACACATGCTTTTGGATCCTTATAATCAACTATTGGTGTGGTCATATCTGACATAAGTAGAGCTAGGAGTTTAATGGTAAGAAAAAGACATGATATGTTCCTAGCCCGACCCGAGTATTAAGATTTGAATCAGATAAGTTTCATAGCTCACTAGCCTTTAAGGGAGTCGAAGATATATTTGAGATAATTTGTTCATTAATATAACTTAGAAACCGGACCAGACACTGAATAGTCGAATCGGGTTTCATTTATTACTAGTACTATGGATCAGGAAATATTAAAACCTTCTTCTAGTATGCTAAAGTGAGATTCGATGTAAAACCTTCATTAATTAATATCAATAAAAGTACACCCATGATCGAAGAAAAAATAAATGTTCAATGAGACTCGAAAGAAAAAATGATTTACCAATCATCATCATTTGATGTCATTGGCATCTTTAAGAGCGCAATGGAGAAGTTGTTATGAGAAAGTGTTGGAATGGCCAGCTCTTCAAACTTAAACCGAAGGTAACGCTCATTCAAAAGTATGACTATCTTGTCTATGTCTAATGTCTTTGTGTTTTTAAGCACAAGTTCCACAAATGAAGTCGCGTGCTTTGACTCTAAATACCAAGGTAAATTGTTGAAAAAGACCCCATCTTTTGATCTCCAACATTGATCTGGGTTTAAGCCTTGCAACTGCAAGTAGTTGTTTATATCCTTCTCCTGCTCAACAGAAAGAAAATACAAAAGTGGTTCTTGGATATATTTTTGAACTTAGTGAAAGTTAGAAGAGAGCCCATGGAAGATAAAAAGCAGTTAACTAATTAATGGTAAATATATATACCCGTATGGTGTTGGTATCCCTTGCGCGTATAGTTAGCTTCTTTAAATCAGGTGAGTTTTGTAACAGTCTTTCTATACCAGGAATAACATACTGAAATATCACTGTTTCCAGCGTCAAATCTTTCACCTTGAACATCGGAAAAGGAACACCACGAACCTCGGCAAGAGATATAATCTAACAAAAATCAAAGAAAATCAATTTCTAATGAAAACTAATCCATCCGAAAATGATAGATTTTGCAATCAACTGAGAATATAGGTATTAGAGAATCCAAGAAGTAGGGTACATACTTGAAGAAAGTTTCCCTCAAAAGTAAGCTTCTCTACATTCTGCAACTTTTCTAACATCTTTAGCACCATGTCTTGAAGAAAATCAGCCTCGAAGATTCCGGTTATTGGGACAATGCAAATGTCCAGTCTAGCTTCGGCTAAAGACGAGAGATTAACAAAAGTACATGGTAACTGAGAGTTTGTCAATCTGAGACGATGGATATGTGGTGCCACAATATGCGTTGGCCCCAGAACCCAAATGTTGCGGTTTATTTTCAACGTTCTCAAACGCAGTGATTTGCTGAGATCCAGAACCCTTAGTTGATCGCAGAAATACAAAGTTAAGCTTTCGAGAAGGGGACTACCAGATAGAATCTTAGCCATGGATTCATCAGAGATATTACAATTACATAAGTACAACTTCTTCAGGGATGTCCAAGACAAGGAGCATGCGGGAACCATAAGATCAGTAAAGCTTAACGTAATGGTGAGTTTCTTAACAGAGGAATTGACGTAGAAGAAATCAGGAATCTGAAAGTTATAACTGGAACCAGGATGCCAGAAATCCAGGGAAAGATTCTCCACGTTGCGGGATATGGCGAACTCGACCCACCTGTTGATATGGGGAATATTCTGCTTCCTTGTGGTGTTGAGATGAAAATTCATCATCTTCAGAGAAGTGTAGCGATTTAGGGTTATCGAAGCAGCCTTCAGTGTCTGGTCATCTAAGGAGATAATCGAAGCAGCCTTCAGTGTCCGGTCATCTAAGGAGATAGAAGGTATATCGCACCATACATGTCTCCATCGTTTGGACAAGAGGGAGGTTCTGATGGCTAACTTGGTCGGAATAAAGGAGAGGATATGTTGGAGGATAGAATCAGGTAAAGAGCTTATTAAGCCTACTCCTTCGGTTTTCTGACAAGGATTGTTGCCGTTGCTAGGGACTCTTGTACCGTCGGTGAAGCTCTCGTCCGCCATCTCTAATTTTTTTTTCTAAAGCTAATTTGCGATTTTCTTAGGGTTTTGTTATTATGAAACAGCTTATGTATGTGAGTCTACGAAGAAAAGGGAACGAAAAGTGAAACTTCTCACACATACATTGAATAAAGGATTTGGAGTCATTTATATTAAAATGATAAATTCTATGTTATTCAAACAAATTTTTTTAAAAGTTATCTAAAATTAAGTGTTATTGGATTAGTGATTTTAAAATGTACAATCAAATCCACTGTTATTGAAAATATTTTAAGTAGTAGATTTGAAGTCATTTGAGTGACTTTAGATGAGATTTCAGATAATTTAAATCTCATAATTTAGGTGAGATTTGAGAGAATTTTAATAATGAATTTTCTAATTCACCAAAATTTACCAAAATTATCTCAAAACTCAATAAACTCAAATCACTCTAAATTCATCATTCAATACACCCCCAGATTTTTATCAAACTAGGTAAATCTCAGTAAATGTTATTTAGAAATATATTTAGAAAAATAATCAGAAATATCTTTGGTTAGAAAAGAGTTATTTACATACAATTTATTTAAGAAATAAATATTAAAGGTTCTTGATAATATTTTAAATCTAAATAGTAATCACACATCTTTTTAAAATTTTATTTGGAGGTTTTTTAAAAAAACAGGATTTAAATCTTACACATTGCATCTTGCAATATAATTTAGGGAAATTGTTAAAAATACTCTTTTTGGTGTGCCCCTTTTAGATGTCCATTTTCAAAAATGCCTCTTTTTAAATATGAAATTTTTATAAAGTTTTATTAGGTTTATAAGGTACTTATGGATTGTAACTACTACTTGAAGACTCGATCCAAGTATTTATAAGGTTTTATAAAGTTTTTTTTAAAGGTTTTACAAGTTATTTTAAAGGATTTTTAAGGTTTTTCAAAGGTTTTACAAGATATTTTAAAAGTTTTTAAAGGTATTTAAAATGCATTTATAAGGTATTTATAAAGTATTTATAAGATTTTAGATACATAGAAATGTAGTTTGTGTATGTTTTAATAATATTACATTAATATTTGGGTAAATCTTATATTTTTAAGAGATTTTTTATAAGGTTTTTAAAAAGGGGTATTTTTGAAAAGTGGCATTGAAAAAGTGCCATTTTAGCAAAAGCCCCTATAATTTACTGAAAACTAAGTATCTTTTAAATCATAACAAAACAGATTTTAATTCTACCCACTTCATCTTAATGGGTAACAACTAAAGTTTTTATATCAAAAATAATATGTGTATCATATCAAATCTATATCTTAGTAAATATTAAAAATAAATAAAAACGAACAAACAAATTTAATAAAAAAATAAATGATTAGTCCAAAAATTTTTTCTGGAAACCAACATTATTTTAAATATATATATTTTCTATACGTTGTAATCTCTTAAGTAATAATTTTTGTAAATGCGTTAAAATTAATAAAATAAAGCATAAATAAAAATGTACTAAACAATTTCACCAACTAATCTAAAATTCATTCTTTTTAATTTCATTGTTTTTTTTTGTTTTCACTTACAAATAAAATTACAGTACAACCATAAATACAAATTATATCCAACTAAATTAGTGTTGAACAACATATATTGTTCATTTGAACTTCAAGACTAATTGTTTGTTGGTTAATAGCCAAGCTAAATGGTTAAAAGTTTTGATATATGTCAAAATCTAATTGATCAATAACATACGTAAATAGCATATAATTTTTTTTTCTTTTTTTTGGGTTAGTTTTCCTTTTTTCTTGAAAAAAACAAAAAGTTAATAAAAAAATTCCCCAAAAAAACCTCAATTATTTTTTATTTGGACGTTCAATACCCAATTATTTTCGGTTGGAAAAACAAATACACATATTAATAAAACTGTGCGATTTAATATCTAAATAATTAAATGAAGTTATTTTCATACTCACGATCTCACAACAAAAATAAAATTCCAATTTTACCCTTACTATCTCAATTAATTATTAACTTTTAGATTACGTGACAATAGTTTTTGTTTAAATAAAAATTAATTTTATTAATATTTCATTTCTTTGTTATCCCAAACAAAATTCAAAAAAAAATTCAAAATAATTTGCAGTTTATTATACAAATATTTAATTTTTACAAATATTTTGCAAATAATTTGCAGTTTATTTTACAAATATTTGAGAGAGACGATGAGATTCGGATTGAGATTTTGTCGAAAATAGTTTCATTCGTGAAGGATTTATATTCGAATAGAGAGTTTCTCACGACGAAAAAAAAGTTCATATTGATGCTCGTTGATATCATATGCATCACGACGAATCAAATCAAATTAGTTTTATTGGCGATGAAGATTTTGGATAGGATTAAAAGGAGATTGTGAACGGTTATCGAATTTGATGGTTGCAAAAAAAGACGACGGAGATTGTTTACCGGTAATTATCCTAGATATTAATAAAAAAAAATAGAATCTAAGAGAAAACGTCTCTTTGACATTGCAAAGACGGAATAAGATTGTACAAATGACTATTTTTAATATTTTTGATTTTATGCTAATTTTTATGTTTAATTTTAAAATAAAATAATTATATAAATTTAAAATTTATTTTTAGGTTACATCACATTCACATTTTGAATGAATGTTTATTTCAATATGAAATAATACAACGTTATTTAAAAGTTTATCATGAATTGAGATGGTAAGGGTAAAATTAGAATATTTTTTTCTGTTGTGAGTTCATGAGTATGCCAATAACAACATTGGATTGTTTGGGTATTAAATCGCACAGTTGTATTAGTATGTGTATTTTTCGTCCAACCGAAAACAATTGGGTATTAAACGTCCAAATAAATAATACATGAGGTTTTTTTTGGGAATTTTCCCTTTTCAAAAATGCCCCCTTTAAGAGTCCATTTTTTAGTTTGCCCTCTTTAATTTTTAGTGACCATTTTACCCTTATTTGAAACAAAATTAGGTCCACAAAATACAGAATATTTTTTTGCGGGAAAAGTGATCCCGCAAATTTTTGGCGGGAATAATGATCCCGCAATTTTCTCGCCAAAATTTTTTTTTTTCAGGAAAAGTGATTCCGCAATTTTTTTGGCAGGAAAAATTTACAAGGTATTTTAAAGTTTTTACAAGTGTTTTGTAAGGTTTTACAATGTATTTTAAAAGGTTTTACTATGTAGTTTAAAAGGTTTTACAAGGTACTTATAAGGTTTTACAAGTAAAAACCTTTAAAATACCTTGTAAATTTTTCCTGCCAAAAGTTTAACACCAAAAAAATTGCGGAATCACTTTTCCCGCAAAAAATTGTTTTTGGCGGGAAAAAATTTTACGGGAAAATTTTACGGGAAAATTTTACAAGGTATTTTAAAGGTTTTACAAGTTTTTACAAAATCAAATTTGTAATTTTGATGTGTGCACATTCTCATGTTTTCCTTATATATTTGTGATATCTTTTATTAAAAGAAGGGTAATTTAGTCATTTTGTACATAAAAAAGGTTATTTTTAAAAATGGACAGGCAAAGGGGGCATTTTTGAAAAGGGGTATTGAAAAAGAGGCATTTTTGTGAGTCTCCCTAAATATATATCGAATGATGAATTTAGAGTGAATTAGAAAATTTATTATTAAAATTTTATCAAATCTCACATAAAACCATTAGATTTGTATTTTTGTATTTTTAACTAATAAATTCTCTGAAATCTCACCTAAAGTCACTCAAATGACTTTAATCCACTATTTAAAACATTTTCAATAACAATGGATTTGATTGTACATTTTAAAATCACTAATCTAATAACAATTGATTTTAGAAATTTTTATAAAATTGATGTTTGAATAGCATAGGATTTGTCATTTTAATAGAATTCACTCCAAATCCTTTATTCAATACACCCCTTTATATATACGGAAAACGGCCAAAATCAACCCCAACTATTTCAATGCGGTTTTTTTCAACCCAAACTCTTACCCTCTGCACTTATCAACCCAAATTCACATAATTTTAAATAACAAACCTGAACTATATAACTGTTAGCCAATTTCAACATATACATGATAATATATAATGTAACAAATATGAATTATGTAATATTTAGCCAATTGAATAAAAGAAATGATTCAGAAACAAATAAACAAATAATTACGAGTACTTAACAATTCTAATCGATATTAACAAATACAAAAAAATTATGTTGAAATTGGCTAACGGTTACATAGTTCAAGTTTGTTATTTGAAATTTATGTTGGTTCGGGTTGATAAGTGCAGGAGATCAGAGTTTGGGTAGAAAAAAGCCGCATAGAAATAGTTGGAGTTAATTTTGGCCATTTTCTCCTAAATATACATGTAAATATTTACTATATATATCATGTTGGAGAAATAATCTATTTTTAGATGAATGGTGTATCCCGTGGAAATCCGGATTTGACTACGGTGGAAATTCGAAAATTTGGCGTTTAACTTATACAATAAACAGCTAAATTTGGTCACACAAATCAACCGAGTAAAAAGCTGAACCAAATTGTACTAGTAAGAACATATAATAATATATCTAATTTATAATGGTTATATAAAATCTAAAATTAGTATGATTGTAGATGGAGATATGTGGTGAACTATTATGGATAAGAAGGAATCATCTAGTCACGACCACGCGTTCCACTGAAAATAATCAAGAAAAGCTCCACTTAAATTGTTTAAAATAATTTACAATTTTGTTGCGGAAAAAAACCGCTAATGCCTTTTTTTGTTAAAGCTTTTGCTCCATTTTGTAACTTTTATATGTTAAATATAACATAAATACATAATATAGAATGTGAATTGTATTTCTCATTGATTGCATATATACATGCCTTATTGACTTGTCCTTTATATGGACGTATTTTGGTGATTCCAATCTTGTTGCTTATATCAGTGAATCTAAGAAGACTATGGCCTTGGCCTGTGAATTTTCTTTCGCTAACTCAATAAATCTCTAAAAAATTCATAGATTAGTTAGTTAATCAAGATAATATCATGAACTCATAATTTGGGTTTAACACAAATCTCCCTCGGCTTGAGTTGGACGAGGGAGATTTGGTCATGGATTCAAGCATCGATTCTCAAAATAATGATTAATAATATAATATAACAAAATTATTATGTGCAGTATTTTCTTGATAATTTAGTACCAAACCGGTTTTGGAATCGAACCGAAAGGCCCAGCCTGTTAACAAGATAAAGTGAAACCCTATTTTTTCACGTACGTATAAAAGAACTAAAGGAGTCACAAAATCTGAGGCAATGCACATAAACCAATACCCTAACTCGATCCTTGTCTGTGAACCATCTCAGCACCACTCGATTCCAGCTCGAGCCGCCGCGTGAATCGTCTTCACCGAAGAGGTAAAACCTGTGATCTTAAATCTGGATTTTAGTATCTAGGTTGATTAATTGTTAAACCATCCTAATAACCCTGGCTTGAATAGCCGCAGATCTGTGTTGGCGAGCCGTCCACTTTGCCGTTCTAGCTGTCAAGCAAACCGTCGAGGAGATCTACCAAGAAAGGTAACGGCGAAGTTCAACTCTTGTGTCTGTTCTTTTGGTTATTGAACCGATAGTCTAAACCAAGTACTAGACCAGGAACTCTAATTGATTAAGTCCACCAGAACCGAAACTTAATTATTGAGAACGCATGAGTTGATTTGCCGTTGTGGTCACATGCGGTGGACAGTGGTACTGCATGTTTACTGCTTCTCGAATTAATTTTACTGGTTCTTAAGATTAATTTGTATTTTTTGAAGATGAAAAGTAAAATTGTAAAAGCTATTGACTTTTTTTTTTTGGTATAAACCTCATATAGCTTAGTAGATTTTAGAATACTTAGATTTCTAAGCTAAACTCTAATTTAGTATATATATCTTCTGAATTACAAACAGAGAAAAATAATTCCTAAATCTCTTTGTTCATAATACGTTGTTAGTACGAAATCCTAACCGCTTGAATTAAAAAATAATTCTATCAAAAAATTTTAACCGAGATCCGAAACATGTCGGTTAGAGACTTTTGGTAAAAAATATTTTTTTGCTCAAACAGCTAGGATTCGTGCTGATAACGTGTTATGAACAAAAAATATTTAAGAATTGTTCTTTCGCTTTTTGATGTATTCCCCACAAGATATAAGATAATATTATGTTTGAGCTTAAAATTCAAATATTCTAAAACCTTTTACAATTTACTAATGTACCTATAATTAGCATTCGCAAAATAACTATATTATTCATAATAATTTTTTCATTGTTTTGGAATATTTCGAGTTTTTGGATATTTGGTTATATTTTTCTTAATCTTTTTTAATTCTAATAAAATTAGTTTAGCTAATCATTGTAATATTGACTATCTTAATGAATATTTTCTTCATAGTTTTCGGTCTATTTAATTACCTCACTAGTAAAAACTATGGGCACTATATGGATTTAGGCCTTTTCGGGTAATGCATATTTCTATATGATATCTAAAGGGCTAATGGGTTATGTAATTATCAGAGATAAAATATCACTATCGAAGATCTCAAATTGTTGGCTAGTTACAATTCATATCTACCAATTATTTTCAATAACAGAAAATTAAGTGCATTTTAGAATATATTAGTAGCGTAAAATGAAAATAGTATTTCATTTTAAGAATATTACTATTATATATACCAAAAACATGTATTCGGTTGTCTTCGTCTTGAATGAGGAGTGTACAAGTTCACTCTTTCGCAGAAATAACGCCAAGCCAAGCTCTTCGGCCTCAAATGTGTTTGGTTTATAACAGGCCTATGGATATCTGTTACTAACCGAACATGACATGTATCCATCGGATAGAAAGGATAAGATTCATTCGGGCATTTAGTGATAACCGCAACCAAACCGAAGTTTTTTTCGGTTTGGTTTTTCGATTCCAGTATTTGTGCCAAGCGCTAACCTTAATAGCGTCTTCTTGAGATTTGTTCTTCTTACTTGTGTTTGAAAACGGCTGATTCTGCCACGAACTTAGTTACTTTATCGTATTTATACACAGAACTTTGAGTTGTGCTTATAGCTACATGGACTTAATAAAAATTCGGTCAAAACAACCAAATCGACAAACAGTATTAATGTTTAGTTAACAAATGTTGACCGGGATGCCATGTTTGCAATTGAAAATGCCACGTCATGTCACAAAACGATGTTGTTTAATACTCCCTCCGTTTCATAAAGAGTGTCGTTTTAAGGTTTTATTTTTGTTTCACAAAAAGTGTCGTTTTAGGTTTTCAATGCAAAATTTAATAATTTTTTATGTTTTATGACTATTAGTATTCTGCAGATTGTTTTACTATTGGGTAGATTATGTTTAGGTATATAGTTAATGATGTTTTTGTTTAGAAAAAACAAAAAATTTAATGTTTTCTTAATCTGTGTGCAAAACTCTAAAATGACACTCTTTGTGAAACAGAAGGGGTATAATTTTATAAAAATAAAAAATCAGAAGAAAAATATTACTTATTGGAGGTTTGAACCCACAACCTCAGCTTAAATACAAAAGCTCGGAACCAACGGAGCGAAAGTAACTTTATTTCATTCGAACACACACATCTATATAATGCAATTGATTAAAATAACAAACAAAAGTTACTCTCCATTCTTCTTTGTAAAAAACTTCCAATTCCATGCAATCGATGGTGGACAGAAGATGGCGAATTGGGAAGAGGAATCGCATTAGGTGTTGCGTTAGGAGCAGTTGATTTGAAACTGTAGTGATTGGAACCCTAGATCCCATCTCTTTCTACAAACAATGGAAAAACCTTCGTAATTCTAAGAACTCGATCCCTTCGTAATCTTCATGGCTCGAATCTTGGCCGTCACAATTCGCCAGAAACTCTCCATCTTCGTCTTCCTAAAATCTCACCATAGATCCTATCTCTTTCTATAAACAATTGAAAATACCCAAAGAAAAACACATACAAATTCCAAAATCGATTCAGTAACAATTAGACATTTTGTATCACATATTCAATTCCAGAAGATGTAGAATCTTCTAGAAATTGCATAATTGAAGTAGAGGAATGAAGCATAGATAGGAATTTGTGGTTTCTCGATCACTATAGAGGAGAAGAAGGTTTCTCGATCACGAAAAGTGTAATAGCATAATTTGTATTGAGTTTGTATATTCATGTTAGAGGTCACGAGTTCGAGACCATTTATGGATATACTTTTTTTTTACTAATAAAACTATGTTGTTTTGTAGCTCCATGTGGCATCCTAATCAGCATCTGTTAACGGAATAGTAACATTGTTTGTCGATTTGATGATTTTGACCGGATTTAGGTTGTTTGTATAGAAAATTCAAATTTGAGTTAAGTTGAGGTATTTATAGGCACGACTCAAAGTTTTGTGTATAAATACGATAAAACAACTAAGTTCATAGGGGAATTGACCGTTTTCCCTCTATAAGAACCTTTATGGGTTTCTTAAACTAAAAAAAAATATTTTAATACAATTTAGTCATATAATTAAATTTTAATTTTCAAAATGAATTGAACCATTATATAGAAGTATGTGTCTTAATGGATTTTATGGGGGTTCTCAAGTTTCTCATTTAAGAACCCTTCTTTGTTGTCTTTATTCTTTTTCTTATTTTTTTTCTAATATTTTTCTTTTCTGAACGAAGTAAAACCTCTATAAATTAATATTGTTGGGACTAGCATATTCTATTAATTTATCAAGTTATTAATTTATCGATATACTAATTACTTTGAAAAAGTAATTTGGGATCAAAAAAATATTTTGATTTATAACGAGGCATTAATTTATCGTGGTTAGAAACTCAACTAAGATCCTCCAACAGGGCTTCTCATCATGGGCTATTAAAGTTTATTGGATCAAAAATAAATCATAAATGGGTAAATAGAAGAAGAAGCGAGTCTTAAATAAGAGGTTCAAGAGCCCATTAAAATCGGTGTCGTGTCGCGTTGTGGTTGGTCGAAGGATTTGTTTAAATAAGTGGAAAACAAAAAATTTCGTGTTTCTCTCTCTATTTTTTCGACAATTTTTTTGTTTCGCGATAATCGCCGAAATTGTGGCAAATCGGAAGCAAACTGTGGCAAATTGGAGGGGTTTATTACCAATATCATCATCTCCACGAGAATCAGCATCTGGGATTCTCTCCATATTCTCAGGTTTACTGTTTTTATCTACAGCCTTATAAATTGAGCACAGAACAGTAATATCTTCTAAGTCAAGACTCTTAAGTCTATTGGATTTATTTATGTGATGAAGGATGTGTGCATTGTTCATAGATCTCACAATTCTTGTCTCTGAACTGGTAAGCATTAAGTAGAGTTTTGCTTTAACACTCGGGTTTAGAGTAATGGATGAGGATTAACCACTGATATGCTTATAACAATGTATAGTGGTTGTGCAATGCCCCGACCACCACACCTCTCTTAATGGGTCCCACGTTCTCTCTCGGCCCATGGGCCCACCATCTTCAGACGGCCGGTTTGTTACGTCCGGGAAGCTTTAAAGACTTGTTTACCGATCCTACAAATCACCACATGATCTTTCCCTGTGTTTTGTCCTCACTCACACAGTTCTGACAATCACTTCCCGAAAGGTCACCCATCTTTAAACTACTCCAGCCCAAGCACGCTTAACTGTGGAGTTCTCTCAGGACAGTTAACCGAAAAGATAAGTGCATTTTGGTGACATAGGTGGCCAAATCAATTCTTATAAACCTCTCCGCATGCACCACCACATTCCTGAAAACCGGGGTGTTACAATTCTCCCCCACTAACAGATCGCAACGTCCTCGTTGCGCACCAAAACCGTCACCTCCTACGTTGTGAGCCCTCTTGACTCCACACTCGTCTGAGTTCGGTTCTTATACCACTTGTAACGCCCCGATCGCCACACCTCTCTTAATGGGCCCCATATCCTCTCTCGGTCCATGAGCCTACCATCTTCAGACGGTCGGTTTACTACCTCCGGGAGGCTTTAAAGACTTGTTTACCGACCCTACAATTACCACATGATATTTCCATGTGTTTTGTCCTCACTCACACAGTTCTGACAATCACTTCCCGAAAAGTCACCTATCCTGAAACTACTCCAGCCCAAACACGCTTAACTGTGGAGTTCTCTCAGGACAGTTGACCGAAAAGATAAGTGCACTTTGGTGACATAGGTGACCAAATCAATTCTTATAAACCTCTCCGCATGCACCGCCACATTCTTGAAACCGGAGTGTTACAGGATGCTTTTTGTTTCTGATGTGGAACACTAATTTTCAATAACAATCAGTGAGTAAAAAGAAACGTACTCATAATTTTGTGTACTTTGTCATATTATTGTCATGAATCTCTGTTATAGTCATGAATCTCTGTTTACACCAAATCTCATCTTGTTAGAGCATAAATAGTGGAAGTCTCTCACCAAGTCTCTCAACAATATTAAAAAGAAAAATAATAAAAAAGAGGAGTGAGAAAAGAGAATAGATTCTCACATGAGAACATATGAGAACCTCTTTAGAGACTTCTTTCAGACATGGCAAAATTTGATTGGCTTTGCTTTTTCTCTTTAATTATTAATTTAAAATAACAAAAAAAAAATATTAAAAGACTATATGAGTCTCTACCAGTGCTCACTCTTAGAGCATTGGTAACGCTGAAACACTGATTTGTGTTCTTAACATTATTTTATTAAGAAGAGAGAGAAGAAAAAAAAGAAAGAAAAAAGAAGAAAAAAAGAGGACTAATACACAAAAGACACGTGCTCATAATACTCTTAGAACACCTTAAGAACAGTTCTCGGGGAGGAACACAATTCCACTTTGTCTTATACTGTTCAACCCTTTTATTAATTTAATACTCTTAGAACACCTGATGTGTTTTGGCGATGCATATGCTCTTAGTGTATTCAAAATGTGTTTATCAAGACTTTAACACCAAACTTCACTTGTCTTTTCTCTATCTTTCTTTTAAAATTTTCAAAACACCAAACACCAAATTTTATTTTCAAAACTTTATTTCTTAAAGATCTCTACCATTGGACAAGATAATTGTTAAGAATCCCAACGTAATTCCTAAACTTTGAAATTGTCAAAATTTAGAGTTAAGAGCCCCTCATGCACTCTTACCATTGGAGATGGTCTCCTAGTGTGGCCTTTTGGGCCGAGACAAGCCCTTTTCAAAAACTTGCACCAAAGCCCTAGCTTTATCTCGTACCTTTCTTTCTACGTTTACTTGAGAAACAACAACCCCGTGAACGCCCTAACGATATCTCCGGCGCTGGCAAATCAAATCTACGGTTAGTTCTTCAAACTCCTCTCTCGATTATACGATTACCTAATAGATTTTGATCGACTTATATAGAACCCTATAATTTGGGATAGAATTTGAGAAACTCATCGCCCTAGGATTCAATCTTTATCTAGGAATGGAGTGCGATAGAATCAGCGCATTGCCGGATTCTTTGATAGCTATGATACTCTCATACCTTCCAATAGGCGATTCGGTTAAGACGAGCGTTTTGTCGAAGAGATGGGAATTTCTCTGGCTAGAGGTTTCAAGATTGGACTTAGACGCCATTAACTTCTCTCGTGACGGAGAAGCCTTGGCGAGGTTCATGCACATGTTTGTAGAGTTGAACCGTGGATCATCATGCCTGCAAAAGTTCAAGATAAAGTATGCTCATAGTTCTCATAATCCAAGACATCTTTCGATTTTTTCGAAGAAGATTTTAAAGAATGACGATTCCATCGACGATTGTAACAAAAGAGTCATGGAGTGGATAACCGAAGTAGTCCACCGCGGAGTTCTGTTAGAATTTGTGTCCATGATTAAATCTTGTAATATCATATATGTTATAGTTTGTATGTAAAGTCAACGGATGTTATGTGCTACATGTTACTTACTACGAAAGGGTGTGAGTAAGACACGTAACTTGTCGGAAAAGTTACAACTCTTACCAACGGTTACTTAGAGTAGTTAGTTATGTACACATAAAGTATGCTCATAGTTCTCATAATCCAAGACATCTTTCGATTTTTTCGAAGAAGATTTTAAAGAATGACGATTCCATCGACGATTGTAACAAAAGAGTCATGGAGTGGATAACCGAAGTAGTCCACCGCGGAGTTCAACATCTAGATGTTGAGGCCGTCGGGATAATTCAATCTCATCCAGGATTTAACAACATAATGTATTCACCTTCTGTAGATTTCATGCCTAAGTATGTTTATGTGAGCAAGACATTGGTGTCTTTAAAGCTCGTAAACGTAGGGCTTGAAGATCCCAAGTTTGTTGTTTCTCTACCTAGTCTCAAGATCATGCATCTAGAAAACATTTATTACAAGAGTCATGGTGGTCTTTTGATCATAAAGATGCTCATCTCAGCCTCTCCTGTTCTTGAAGATCTTACCTTGGTAAGACATTTTGATTGATGATAATAACTCTCTGTCTCAGACTCTAAACTAAGCTTGCATTTTTCGCAGGACTTTCCCGATTTCACGGAGCCAAAAGAAATCGTTTTTTGGCAGGAGTTTTCGTTTTCTGTTCCAAGTCCAACAATGCCAAAGAGTAATTTCGATTTAGTGCAAGGCAATTATTTTACATGGAAGCCAGAGGAAATGGACCTTACTAATGTGCCTCGGTGTATGAAATCGACGCTGGTGTATGTTAAGATCAACAAACTGATAACGAAGGAGGAAAGTGGGATTAAAGTAGTGAATTACTTTCTTGAGAATTCAGCAGTCCTCAAGAAACTGACTATGTTTTTCACACATTCTTCTATGGAGATTCAAGAGCCAGAGAGCTACATGAAGCTTCTTACATCCACGAAGCTTTCTCGCAACTGTCAAGTTTTCATTCATTGACATGCAGCTGATGATGATGCTGGTCACAACGTAAAGCTGTTTTCATTGAACAATAATAGTGTCTTCTTGAGATTTGTTTCTTCTTGCTACTGTTTTGATTCTTAATCCATGTAGATATTCATATGGTTAAAAGCCAATATATGCACTTTATTGTTCTGGATCATTATCGAATTTTCTTTGAATCGGTTCAGGGCAAAAGATCTCAAGTTTTCTTTTATATATATAGACATGGTTTATCAGGTTCAAGTTAGGACATGTTAAAGTACTCTTGAATGATGATGATGTCTTCTTCATATCTAGTCATCGTACTTCTGTTTCGATTCTTTTCTTTACATGCTTAAAGGTCAGATTATGCAGGACGCTTACAGCTCATAAACTCTGTTCTTGTAAGCTTAACAAATTTCTGGATATCGGCGTTTAGGCTACCTCAAGGATGCATCAGAGAAATCGAGAGATTATGCTCCGCTTTCTTGTGGTCGGGACCTGATCTTAACCCAAAGAAAGCAAAGATATCTTGGTCGGAAGTTTGTAAACCGAAAAAAGAAGGTTTTTTGGGGATAAAAACACTAACTGAAGCAAATAAAGTTAGTTGTCTAAAGTTGATATGGAGAAATGTTTCAATGCAGCCATCTCTATGGGTCTCATGGATTATGAAGTATCTTATAAGAAAGGAATCATTCTGGTCTATAAAAGGGAACACAAGTTTGGGGTCTTGGATGTGGAGAAAGTTGTTAAAATATAGAGTAGTCGCAAAGCCACTTCATAAGATGGAAGTAAGAAGTGGGAGGTCAACATCATTCTGGTTTGATGATTGGTTGGGTATGGGACGAGACGACTGATTGAGACTACTGGACCTCAGGGAGTTATTGACATGGGCATATCAATTGAAACAACAGTAGAAACAGTGTTGAAATCAAGTCGAAACAGAAGGCATGGGGTCGGTAGTCTAAATAAAAGAAAAGAAGGCAAAGATATATCTTTGTGGAAGTACTCGGCTGACAAATTCAAGGCAGCTTTCTCAACAAAGAGAACTTGGAACATGATTCGAGAAACATATGCACGGGTCGATTGGCCCAAAGACATATGGTTCTCTTATGCAACCCCCAAGTACTCTTTCCTCGCATGGTTGGCTATTCATGATCGACTCTCAACAGGAAACCATATCAAAAACTGTGAGCTTGGAACAACGGGTGGACTGTGTTCTCTGTGACAATGTCGAAGAGACTAGGAATCACCTCTTCTTCTCTTGTCAATACTCTTCAGAAATCTGGAAATCTCTTACGCATAAACTACTTGGGACTGACTTCCACACAGAATTGGATCAGGTTCTCTCTTCTCTACATAACTCAACTCTGCCTCGGATTAAACTCTTCCTCCTAAGGTATGTCTTCGAATCGATGATTTACCACATTTGGGGAGAAAGAAATGCAAGGGGGCATGGCGAAATAAATCAACACACGGTCGGCTACTCAACCTCATTGACAAGAACATCAGAAATCGACTCAGCTCAATACACGACATGGGAGACAGAAACTACGAGAATGGACTGATGGAGTGGCTCACCCTCAGCCCCATTCCATAAGGTAGTCATCAAGGGTTCTTTGCTATAAGATTCTTTCAAAAATCTCTTACTAATAAAAGATGCTCATTGAAACCTCTCAATGTGTCCACATCAGTTTTTCTAAAAATCACTCTCAAGACTCCACGTCAGCATAACTCTTTCTTCCGCAAGAATATTGGTTTCGGTTTTGGTTGCTAATTAAGAACTCTAAAAATGTGATGACATGTCACCAGAACAGTGCCACGTGGTATTCTTTAAACAAAGGTAGGAGGAAGAAAAAGTTTCCGGCTTCTTCTTTTTGTAACCTAATTGTAATGGTCTCTTCGTCTTCTTGCTTGCAAACAAATGCATCTACTTCTTAACCATTCGATTTCTATGTTTTCCGTTTGTGCAGAACTTATATATATAAATGGAACGAGTGATGTTCTCCAAAAAAACCGATGAGAAAGTGGTCACGTTGGTCGAGCGTGAGACGATGGTGTGTTATGGAACACTCTACGAGGTCATAGGCGACATAGGTTTGCGGCTCTTAGTCGGCCAAATATCGTTTCCAAATTTGATTTGAACAAAGGTTCACTCTTTTAATTAAATCCATTCTTTGATCTTTCCCGTAGGTTTCTCGGTTTTAAACCCTTGCCTTTCTCAGTTTAAAACCCTTGCATATTGTAAATTTTCTACTAGAGTAAAGATAGGATTTCGACGTTGTCATCTTTGATTACGGTTTGGATTGATAGCTAATTTTGTACTAGAAATCGAATACCATAAAATTTAGACTTCCAACCAAAACTAATTATGTAGATCTTCAAGACATGTTTTGCATTCTCATATGTAGCGATTTGATGCACATGCTTTAGAGATTTGGTGCTGCAATTGTACTAAGAACAAAGAGAATGAAAACCAAGAGTGTTCTTCAGTTCAGAGTATTGAAAACCTTGAGGAATATGTTCATGTGAAGACCCGCTCATCTTTTTTGGAAAAAGAAGGTTTGTTCCTTCTTTCTCAAACATGTTTTCTTTTATTTTATCTCAACTGAAGATTTCCATCTCAATTTTCTTCTAACATGTATCCATAGTCAAACGTTGCCACTCCTTAGTTTGCTGTTTTAAATCTATACTAGGATCGGACCCGCGGTCCACCGCGGGAGAATATTAGTTTACATACGTTGCGTTTAATATTGTGTGTGTTTTTAGTAGAACGAATCGTGTAGTATACTTATAAATATTCATAATAACGAATTGTAGAGAAAATGTAAAATTGTTTATAAATATACCCATCGTATTAATTATGATTTACAAAATAGAATTTTGTGTTTTAAAATTCTAAAATTAGACGATTCATGGGAATTAGAGCAGTCAAAATAGGTCAAAAACCGCGGGTCGAGCCCACATCATCTCACTATGGGGCAAATTTGGGAAAATATATTAAACCCGCAAATAAGCGGGCCACATGGATTAATTCGCAGTGGGTCATAGGTTTAATCGGTTTTCGTCCGCGGGTTGGCGGATCAGCCCGCATATTAGTATTTGTTGATAAAATTATAATTTATTCAACATGTGGTAATTTAAACAAACTTTTAATAGTATTTTGATTTATTTATTTATTTTAGTAGTATTTTAAATTTTAGTTACTTTAAAAATATTTAAACAAAATCCATGGACAATCCCGCAAATCCGCATACATTCGCGAGACGAGTTTATATTTCATATATGCTACCCGTGGGTCGTGCGGACCGACTAACTACAAGTCAAAATATTTTTTGTCTATCGCAAAACGGACTTAACGGGACGAATCAACTCGCTTTGATAGTTCTAATGGGAATATTAATTATTTAGTCATACAACAAAATGAAGTTTGGACATAGTAATAATAGAATATGTATCTTATTTTTTAGATGAGAGATTGAAGGATGAAGTATAATGATTAAAAATTAATTATTATTTTTCATGATTCACAAAATTTAATAAATACTTATCATCTTGTTGAATAATTCTAAAATCATATTCAAGAAATCTTTATAAATTGAAAATTAAACTTCTTTGGTAAGCTATATGTATGAAAATATCATAATTTCGATTTAATCTAATTAAATTAAAATTAGTTACATGGATTTCATATCTATTTAGTTTACACGACCAAAATAAAAATATCAATTTAATTTATAAAACAGATGGGTTATTTGTGATAAATTTTCTAGAAATCTTTAGAAGCAAGTAAAATATCTTTTAATTAATGATAATTGGCTAAAATGAGCGAAATTAATGACAAAAACGTTGATTGTTATGGAATTAGTTCCAAAAATATATGAACAAATTTATTATACGTAATTAATGTATAATATTGTTTGGAATATGCTTTTATTATTAATTACCATAAGTACAATCAGATTTTATTTGATTTCCATAAATATTTGTTTTTATTTCAATTTTTCATTATTAATTCGAATTTATATTCCAAAAAAATTTCAAAGATCCGATTTCAGAATTTCAGGTCAATTTTCTGATTTTAATCCGACCCATTTTCATTTGTACTTCTCTTTTAATAGTATAGAGATATGTCTCCCATCTTTTTCTTTCTAGACTTGGCAGAAATGATATGTACCTACGTATATATATATATCCAATTAAATAGATTCTATACATGTTTTGATGATTACAAAGTCAATTTAAGATGCTTTTAACAATCAGCTATGCAACACAATAAAAAAGGTAAGGTCCAAGCTTTCTCTATTTGCTATCTATTAAGAATTACTGTACGATTACTAGAAAAGAGATGCAAGCTAGGTTGCGTTTTTAATCATCTTTAAATAGACAAACTACCTTGATTTAATTCTAACGCCAAACATTTTAGACTTTTGTCAATTATCTCATTTTTGTTTCCCACATCTCCTTGATATTAAACCATACCAACGCTTCCTAGAATAACCACTACAACATAAGCAAGCTAAGTGTTGGTGGAGTAAAGAGACATGAAAAGCCTTTGGTGAAGTAAATCCTATGATCTTTTAAGGCTATGACTTTTTAATAGCCTTAGAGTGAAGAATGTATCCTAGGTTCATTTCTTTGTCTTTAATGGTTTATGAAGCACCTACCTTTTATATCGTCTTTAATGGTTTATGAAGCACCCACCTTTTATATCGATAACCCATAGGGAGTAACTTATGTTCATGTGTCATTAAGAGAGAAGGGTGTGGAAGAGGCCATTTGGAAAAAGAATTAGTAAACATACATAAGTTAATTAGTTGAATACTAATTTCTTTAGATAACTGATTTCTCATTTTCTCTAGATTTTCATAGTTAAATAGCTTACTAGAATTCATGTATTGTGTACTCACAGTAATTTTCTCAAATTTTTGTCCTCCTAAATATTTCACAAACGTTTCTATCTGTTTTTGCTGCAGGTAAATGAAGCCAGTGGAGAAACCATTTCGTGTACATTTTTTCTAAAAAAATACCCATTGATGCCTTGCTAAACATTGGTGTTGGCCATCTTTCACGAAGAAACTGGGTTGTCACAAGGATTCTTGAATGGCTCTTTGTATGCAACTGTATTGAAGGTGAAACTTCCTCTACCAGATTTGACCGTGTCGTTTTGTGGGTATATGATGTTTGATCACCGACCCTATTACTCCTTATTTATCAACAACTCTCAATGGCTTAAAGGACCAACTTCATTGTTTTTAGTTTTGTTTAAAAATGAGTTTTATTGTTATTTCTTCTTACATGATAGTAAACTTATAAACCCAAATACAAGATGTGAGTTCTGTTTTATGACTATTACTTTTTTAACTTTATGCTCTAGATATGGAGTGTTGTGAGTTATGTTTTAGTAGAAAAATATGGTTCATTACTCTTAAATTTTGTAATCTCATGCCAAAAACAGCAAATGTAGTTTTATCATGGAACGCGGAAATTGTTGGTCGAGTTGGTGGTGGATTGCGTGACACTATGGTTGTAGAAAACCTCATCATGATGACGTGGGATTGGGTCTCTTGCTCGACCAGAATTCGTTTTCAATTGGAAGTCGGAACTAGAGCTCTTCTCGCTAGAGTTTTATCCGGGATATTCAGAAGTTAATGTTATCTATCTGTTTGATTTGAAAAAGCTTTAAAAATTGATAAAATTAATCAAAATATTGTGGAAAATAGCTCCTTAGTATGAATTCATGTTACTCTCATATAGAAAACTAAAGTTGGTCGTACACAAAGTAAAACATAAGTCCCACGCGTAGCGTGGGATAGCCCCTAGTATAATTCAAAAACAGATGCATTCATTGTAAAAACGTCTTTTGATTGAATACAATTTTACATTCAATACAAAAAAAAAAAAATCAGATTATGCAACTTCACTCTAAAATACCAGATGATGAACACATAAACCAATAGAAAACCAAAAAATGATTGGTTGAAACTTTAACCATTTTATTAACCAGTTGCGACCCGGTCACAATTCATGAACACTAAAAGGCATATCTTGAGTCATTTTCATACAAATGCATACCTTAAAACCACACAATCTTGTAGAACGAAACTGATAATAATAACTCAAAAAGATCACTCAAATAACAATTTTCATCATTACCAAATAGAGACTTGACTTAGAAGAGTTCAGTTTCCTTGTGGGTATGGATCACACAGTCTGACTGCGGGTAAGCCACACAAGTCAACACATAACCCTTCTCCAAGTGGCTATCCTCGAGAAACGAACCATCCGACTGGTCAACGTTGCCCGACACAATCTGACCAGCGCAAGTGGAACACGCACCGGCTCTGCAAGAGTAAGGCAAGTCAACTCCTGCCTCTTCAGCTGCATCCAAGATGTATTGGTCATCTTGCACCTCAAACTCATTTTCTTGACCATCGGGTCCTAAGAGCTTAACCTTGTATACCGCTGACATCATGGCACCAGAATTCGCTGAGCATTTCAAACCAAATGATCTCGAAACCTTTTTCGTTGATCCAATGGATAAGTTGTAGCTCTTGTTGGCAATAAGCTTGTTGGTTGTCTGGCTTCTAAGAACCGCCTTGGTCATGCTAGTGGAGGAGATTTGCACAGTCGCCATTTCTTTTTTTTTCACCTGCGTTTACAGTTCAGGGTTTCTTCATTATTGATTTGTTCCAAAGAAATAAGCACGAAAACTGCGACAAAATCGAGATAATGTGCATCACAAGTAGCAATGGAAACAAGAACCAAAAACAAATCTGTTTCCAATAGCCAATATGATGTGAAAATTCACTATATGGAGCGTAATGAGAAGATTCAAGCTTAAAGCTATATTAGATCTTCACTCGATGCTCCAAAACATGACTAGTTAAAAATCACTAAAACATGTTTAATTTATAATCAAATAGATTCTAAACTCAATCGAACCAGCTTAATGACAGAAATAAACCTAAAACAGACTTGAACCAAGATTTACCAAATAACAACAAAAAAATTTCACATGAAGTTTTGCAATTTAGAGATGATTAGAATCTGAATCGCAACAATCCAAGATCAAATATTGGTCACTATCATCAGATAACGAATATGAGAGGAAAAACGAATTCGAAAGATATTTTTTTTGTCCCCACAAAGAAGTCAATGAAAAAAAAACACAACGAACAAGTAAACATCGATCATCAGATCAAACTCTATAAACATCGGAAGAAAAATATCAGAGAAAATCGAATCAAATCTGAAAACTTACGGGGAGAGAGAGATAGCGAGAGAATTAGGGAAGAAGGTGGCGGAGAGTGCGAGAGGAGGTTGGTGGAAGAGTTTGAGAGGCGAAAGCAAAATATAAAAGGAGCAGGCAGTGTGGCCTTTGGAAGGCCGTCACGGCCCAACTTGTGCCACCTGAGACGCCTTAATATTTTTATTTTTTTCCTACCAGTTTTTTTTTTTTGTTTTTTCATTATTCTGTTCTTTTAGATTTCATATAATTTTCTGCTCAACAAAAAAACAAGATTTCATATAATTCATTTAATTAAAAATTAAATATTTTCCGTAACATATTTTTTTTGAAGTAATATTTTTGTTGGATACTAAGTTTCGTTTTCGCGAAAAGAGATATAGAAAAGTATATAAATGTAATTGATAACGATATAAAGAAATGAATATACTATTTTTAATTTATTGTTATCATTTTTATGGTTGATAAAATAATATAATATTTACTATTGCGGTAAAATATTAAACTTGTTATTTTTTGAATCAATTATATCATTCATCGTCTACTTTTACCATGTTTTCTAGTTTTATATTAGCATAAAAATACATGTCATGTTCTTATTTGTGTTTTATGAGTACTTTCTAAAGTAAGAACAAATTCTTCACCTAATTTTTAAGGTGGCCTATGATTTTATGAATGTGAAATAGAATTTAAAAATGATTTGATTTTTCTACAACTCAACACAGTTTATTTTTAAATGGGAAAACAAAAATGATTGTAATAAACCTCATTCAGTATTAATATTCGGTTCAACTTGATGATGTGCAAAAAAACTTTTTATTCTTTTGTTGTACGAGATTTTGGTTAAGTGTAAAGAAAAACAGTCAAACAGAGGTGTTCGTGATAGAGTTAACGGAGGCGTCCGTGATAGAGTTAACAAAGAAACAACAGATGATGTTTTTCCATTCCTTGTTGTTTGATATTCACCTTGTAAGCGTAGGATAAATTACCAATACAATGTCATGTAAAAACTTATAAGTGAATCAGATTTTCTAGAACATCTTTTCCAACTTATGGACAACCATCTCAATGCGGTGTGATTGGCTAACTCAAATTCATGTTTAGAAAACTCGTAATTACAAACGAGTTTTCTGGCTATTGTTATCATCGAATGGAAGATTTTTTGTGCTTCCACGTACATAGCTCTATTGAGAGAGAACAATATTTGTACAGGAAACAAAGGTACAAGTAAAAGATGAATACATATTTCATTGTTCAATGTTGTATAGTACTGCGGTTGTTAAAGGTACTCGAATCGAACGGTTGGCATGAGCTTCTCGTCGTCCGCTTCTCTTTTTTAGTCTTTTT
>NW_003302552.1:11649308-11655726 GCF_000004255.2 Arabidopsis lyrata subsp. lyrata
AAACCCTTTGGAATTCCTTCACTCTCGCACGATTCATAGAGTCTAACCACAGACTCAGGATGAGTCCGCCTGGTCATCTTCCCAAATTCCTCCCCCTCCCTCGACTCAGGGAATGTCATCTCGGGCCCTTGCGGCCAAGCGTAAGTTGCTTTCTAAGCCGATGGCTGAGGCTTGCGAGGAGAAGAAAAAGTTTCTCGCGACTTCTATAGACAAGAAGGACTATAGTAGGACCTTGCTGGTCGATGATGGCAGTACCGAGGGAGCCCGATCTGTTGCTTCCTTCAGACTAACTCCCCGTCGCGATCGCCGCGACTCACGTTCTCCTCGGAGGGATCAATCTCCTCGCCGTGATTCACCTCGTCCTCCCCAAGATGATTTTAGTAACGAGCCGATCAAGAACTTGGTTCGCCGGAAGAGAGACAAGTCCTCTCGCAGAGATCCTTCCCCGCAGAGGGAAAAGTCAAGGGCCCGGACTGACCGCTCACCTCGGTCATCCCCTCCTTCTGAACCAATGGGTCCTCCACGACCGGTTGACATGTCCTCCTCTTCCCAGCCGGATAGTGGAATGACTGCCCGGAGCGCGTCTCCGAAAAAGGGAGATTCTGAATCTCGAGATGCTCCCTCGAGGCTGAAGCCTGCTCTTGTCCCTCAAGTTAAATCGCTTTCAGGTTTGGTGATTTACACGTACTTTAAACTTTTTGTCTTTATTAAAATTCCAATTTTTTACAATTCTTCCTTCTCCACAGCTATGGAGAAAGAGGGCAGCGTCTTCCGATGCTTCAAGACCCGGTCGGGCTCGATCTTGCCAGACTTCGACAAATGGCGCCCTGCGATTCGTGAACGTTATTTGCTTCACGCGCATCACTCATCTCGGGTTAGTTCCGTTTTCTTTTATTATTATTTTTTTTTATTGTATTGCTATTCTGCGAACTGACTCGTCATCCCGGGTTCATGTATGACGCCAGGCTCATAGCGAATTTAACGATATGATCGAACATTATGAAGGGCTGGTCCTTGGACGGGAGAAGGAGATTGACATGTGGAAAAAGAAACTCTCTGCTCTTGAGGCCGAAGTCAGTTCTTCTGCCGGCTCCAAGCACGAGCTGGAGGACAAAGTCGACAACTTAACATCCGAGCTTGCGCAGGTAAAGGGGGAGCTGCAGGGTCAGTACGACCAGAACTTCAAGCTCCAGGAAGAGTTTTCTGGTATTCAAGGTAGGCTTCAAGAGTCCGAATCAAACGCTGATTCCCTGAACAACCAACTCATCGAGCTCAACGCAAAGTACAAGGCGATTGCCAAATTGCGTGATTCTGAGTTGGCGAGGTCGGCATCAAAAGCCAGAAAAGAGGTCAAGGGACGCGGGATGGAGTTGATCCAAGGGGCCATCCGATTCATGCAGACTGAGAAGGCTAGGTCGGACTTGGAGTCAGACATCAAGGAGCATGAGAGTAACCTGATTCTGCTGGATCAAATCCATGAAGCAGATTTCTCCGAAGAGCAAGAAAGGACCGAGCTGTCGACTAACCTTTCTGAAAAACGGAGTCACTTGGCAGCTCTTCCCACTTCGGCCTTCAACCCGCTTGACTTCGAGGCATTCTTTACTGAATCACCTCCAATAAGTGAATCGGGTTTAGACTGGGCAGGTAACGCTTGGCTCCTAAGGCTTACCTTTTCTTACCTTGTACCTCTGATTGACTGGAATTATTATTTCCAGGTTCAAGTGAGACGGAGGGCATTGTCCCGCCCGTAGCTCCTGTGGTATCGGAGGTTACTCCGGAGGTTGGTTGTCCCGCGGAGGGTGGTCAGGGAGCTTTATCTGATCAAGCACCAGTCAAGGAGGTGAATGAAACTCTGGTTGCTGAGCAGGAGCCCGAGGTGGAGATCGCTCCGTAGTGGCTGTGTCCACTTTAAATTGGGGATTGTCCCTTTTTATTTTAAGACTTAATCTCGAATTTATTTTTGCCTAAGGAGGCTTTATTTTCAAGATATTTGCCTGAGGAGGCTTTTAAACCTTTCTAGGTTGTGACCCAAGGGGGTTTGGTTAAAATTATATGCGGGTTTGCAAAGTCCGTTTTTAACCTTTTGTGGCCTTGTGGCAATGCTTTCGACATTTTATAGGCTGATCAGACCTTTCTCTTTAGAATGCGAGAGCTGAGCTCGGCTTAACGCGAGTTCCCCACTTCGGGTTTAGTCAACTCGGTAAACTTGTTAGGCTTGGGCCTTAGAAACTTTTGCAGTTAATGCGACGGTTGCTCTTTCCCTTCTTAAAGAAAACGGCTCGTCTTTTAATGCAATAATTGCCTTTTCTCGATTTTCCAAAAATGGTTTAACCCACTGGGAAACGCTACCATTAATGAATTTATGGTTCCAAGACAAACCCTAAATCATTATAAATAAAGGCTTACCTACCTCTAGGCTTTATTAAACATGACTCTAGAGTCTCACTTGAGAAATATTTTAAGAATGGAAAGCGAAACAGTAGCCCCCGTTGATCCCGGCAGCCCACTCTTCTTGTCCGGCGACGGCTTTGAGCCAGCCGGCGTTCTCTTCCCTCATGCCGTCTTTCACTTTCCTTCAAAGGAGAAAAAAGAGGCTTGCGACTTCATTGACAGGGTAAGTATTTGAAGTTTTTTTTTTGATTAAAAACTCTTTGTTTCATCTTATTCATTCATCTTTATGCTAGGTTGCCGACAAGCACCGTCGCTTGTGTGAAGAGAGGCAACGGCTGGGCCTCAAAAGGCAGTCACTCGAGGCTCGTATTTCTCGTGTGGAGAGGAAGATCAGGGCTTTGGAAAGTGATCCCTTTCTGTGGGAATGGCGGAATTTCGCTCCGTTGCTGAGACCCGAGATTCTTCGGATGTACCTCGTGCTTAAGGGGTTCGGGTCTGTGAACGCCCGGTCTTCCCCGTTCCATCGGATAGTGAGGAAGAAGATTTGGAGGAGGAGGCCAGCAACTGTCGGAGACGCATTCGGGATCGTTCCGAAGTGAACTCCAAGGACAAGGCATCCACTTCGGAAGTTAAACCGGCGATGAAGGAGCCTGTTCCTGAGCCCCTTCCTTAAATGTTCCCTAATTCTGCTCTCTTCTTTTTTTTTTTTTTTTTGAAAAAACTCGTAATGGGCTTCGGCCCCCTTTTATTTATGGAAACACTTGCAACTTTCCTTAAAATATTCTTGGTGATACGATTTTTAATGCAGGATCGGTTTTAGGGATTAATCTTCTCCGCAAATCACTCCATTCCTAGGATAGAATCTGCAGCTCACTAAGGATATGACGTTACTATAAATTATAGTCTCAATTTCCCTTTACTCCTCACCACTCTTTTTATTTTAGCAGGTATGGAGTTCAATCTTCGCTGTTCAGAATCTATGCCTGACTTCTCCAGAATCGGAATGATGAGCGAAGATGTTCCGAATGAGCCAAACAGGCAGCCTCCTCCACCTCGCGGCTTCTTAAGATCTCAGATCCGAGCCCCATGTGCTTTGATCAGGGATCTCTCAATCAGAGACCAAGGAACAGCGACGGCGTTCATAGAGGCACTCGAGCTTCAACACCGGAAGCTTATGTCGGAAAAGAGGAGACTTCGGAAGAGGATTAACCGGATGCAACGCAGACTTACTACGGTGTCAAGAAATCTTCACATCCTTGAATCTCACCCCGGAGAATGGATTGAGCTTGGAATCTCTGACTTTGCTCGAATTCCGGACTGCATGATGCCAATCCTCGATCTTGCGGGTCAAGGAATTGAAGTGTTCTGCTCGTCAACGAGGATTTCGTAGTTCGAAGTGTACGATGAGGGACACTTCGCCTCTTTTTTTTTTTTGAATAAACGCTTTATTTCCAATTTCTTGTATGTTCGCATAGCCGAACCTTCTTCCTTTAATAAAGAAATAAAACAAAAACTTTATTAATAGCTGAACTCGTTTTCGAGCTGCCTACGTACCCATTTCGGGATCAAGCCAAATCGTAGTTCATGTACATAAACAATGCATGTAGCTTCTAAACATAAAACTTCCTTAAGTTGATCACATTCCAAGGTCGCTTGACTGGATTGTCCTCTAGGTCTTTTAACCTATAAACGCCGTTTCGAACCACCTCGGTAATAATGTAAGGTCCCTCCCAATTAATACCAAGTTTTCCAGCACCTTCTTCTTTTTTATTGTCAAAGACGCGTCTTAATACGTAATCTCCCACGAAGAACGGCCTACTTTTAACTTTAGAATTGTAATACCGGGCTGCTGCCTGTTGGTAATTCTGGATCCGAATTAGAGCTTGATCACGCCTTTCATTTATGGTATCCAGTGAATCGTTAAGCATTTCTGAATTTTCTTCCTCATTTAACGGTGCTTTTGTTCGACGAAGTCCGGGCACATTGAGTTCAGCTGGTACTACCGCTTCCATGCCATAAACCAAAGAGAATGGAGTTTCTCCTGTAGGTCGCCTAGGGGTTGTACGATAAGCCCACAGGACGGGTTGGAGTTCTTCATACCATCCTCCCTTTAGATGACTTAAGCGTTTCTTGAGATTGCTTAATATCGTCTTGTTCGCGGCTTCGGCTTGTCCGTTCCCTTGCGGATATCGTGGAGTAGAATAACTAACTTTGATTCCCCAGTCCGCACAAAAGGCATCAAACTCGTGTGAAATGAATTGTGGCCCGTTATCAGTGACTATTTCGTATGGAACTCCATGTCGACATATAATGTTTTTCCAAATAAAGGTCTTCACCGCCGAATCCTTGATACCAACATACGCCTCAGCTTCAATCCATTTTGAAAAGTAGTCCGTAAGGACTAAAAGGTACTGTACACCTCGAGTTGATTTGTGCAATGGCCCAATGATGTCCATTGACCATCTCATAAACGGGTATGGGGCGGAAATGGAGGAGAATAATTCTGACGGTTGATGGATCAATGGTGCATGGAGTTGGCAGCGCTTGCATCTTTGGGCGAACTTAACACAATCTGTGATCATAGTGGGCCAAAAATACCCCATTCTTTTAACTTTAAAAGCCATAGCTCTTCCTGATGAATGACTCCCACATAATCCTTCATGCACTTCGCTCATGACGATTTCGACTTCAGGCCCAAAAATGCATAATAGGTAAGGGTCACTGATACCTCGTCTATATAACGCATCCTTCGACAGACAAAATTTCGCGCTAACGACTTTCATTTTCCTGGCCTGCCATTTATTCTTTGGGAGCTCACCTGTCATGATGTATTGCTTTATTGGCTCCCTCCAGTCAGCCCCCCAGTCTTTAGCCGGAATTTGATCAACTTTGTGAAATATCCGCGGCTCTGGTTCGGGATGCTCGTTTGGTTCAAGAACATCTTCCTCGATTAATGGCTCGGTTTCTAAAATCGTTTCTGGAACCACTTCTTCAGCTAAGACAACGGGTTCCTTGTTAGATATATTTGATCCCTTTGACTTCCTGCGTTTGTTGGGTGGCGGTTCGATCTCTGGTTCGCCACGGTCGCGTGCCGCTGCTCGAGACCTTGTAATGACGAGGGTTTCCTTGCTGTCTTGAATGCTTCGCTCCGAGATGCACTCTTCTGGAATAACTCTCTTTAACTCAGGATCTGATGTTGACGCCAATGCGGCAAGTGCATCTGCAGTTGTATTCTCTCCCCGAGGTATGCGGATTAACTCGAATTTCGAGAAATTTTTAGATAGATCCTTCACCACTTCGAGGTAAGCTTCCATTCTTGAATCTTTGGCTTCATAGTCTCCATTAAATTGGTTAACTACTAATTGCGAATCGCAATAAGCCAATATTTCCTTAGCTCCAACTCCTTGTGCTAGTCGAAGTCCGGCAATAAGGGCTTCGTATTCTGCCTCGTTGTTGGAGGCATTGAATAACAATCGGAATGATTGTTCTAGAATTTCTGATGTCGGAGATTCCAACCTAATTCCCACTCCGGATCCTTGCTTTGTTGAAGACCCATCTACGTGTAATTTCCAAGTTTGGTTCTCCGGTTGATCTATCGTTCCAGGTATTGGTAATTCGGTCAGGAAGTCTGCTAAGACCTGAGCCTTCATACTGATCCGGCTTTTAAACTCTATGTCGTACTCGCTTAATTCCACCGCCCATTTCGCCAAACGTCCGGATTGACTCGGACTATGAAGTATTGTTCTGAGTGGTTGGTTAGTTAATACCTCAACCGGATGGGACTGAAAATATGGACGCAGCTTCCGAGCCGAAGTTACCACCGCGAGTGCAAGTTTTTCCATCATTGTGTATCTGGTTTCAGGATCCGTCATTGACTTGCTCACGTAGTAAATTGGTTTCTGCTCCCCACGGTCTTCCCGAACCAAGACTTCACTAACCGCGTGGTTTGAAACTGAAACGTACAAGTAGAGTTTTTCATCCACTTCCGGTTTGGACAGTATAGGTGGAGTGGTTAAGTATGCCTTAA
>NW_003302552.1:11655963-11736372 GCF_000004255.2 Arabidopsis lyrata subsp. lyrata
TCGAGATAAAACGATTCAAGGCCGCAATCCGCCCAGTCAACCGTTGTACTGCTGTGAAGTTTTTCGGAGATGGCATGTTTAGAAAGGCGTTAATTTGATTTGGATTGGCTTCAACCCCTCTTTCTGTCACGATATAACCAAGGAATTCCCCGGATGGGACTCCAAATGTGCACTTCGCCGGGTTCAGCTTCATTTGATATTTATTGAGAATATCAAAACATTCCTCCAAATGCTTAACATGATCTCCTTTCTTCAACGATTTAACCAACATATCATCTATGTAGACTTCCATAGTCTTCCCGAGGTGATTGTGAAACATTTTGTTCACCAACCGTTGGTAAGTCGCTCCTGCATTTTTCAAACCAAAAGGCATTACCTTGTAACAGTAGATACCTCTATCTGTGATAAATGACGTCTTTTCTTGATCGTCGGGGTTCATCATTATCTGATTATAACCCGAGAAAGCGTCCATGAACGTTAACAACTCATTTCCAGCGGTGGACTCTACAAGTCGATCTATATGCGGGAGCGGGAAACTATCTTTGGGACACGCTTTATTTAGGTCTGTAAAGTCGATGCAAACCCTATCTTTCCCATTCTTTTTCTTGACAACGACAGTGTTTGCTACCCACTCCGGATATTGCACTTCTCTTATGGACCCTATCTTCAAGAGTTTATCCACTTCGTCGTTTACTATTTTTGCCCGCTCCACTCCAAGCTTTCTTCTTTTTTGTTTCACCGGTTTGAAGCTTGGATCTACGTTTAGTTCATGACAAATTATACTCGGATTTATGCCCGGCATGTCCGCTGCTGACCATGCAAATGATGCTTTGTTTTTCCTTAAGAGTTCGATCAAAGCTTCTTTTATTTGGCCAGTCAAAGTTGCTCCAATTCTAATTTTCCGGTCCGGCTTGTCTTCTTCCAGTACCACTTCGACTACTACATCCTCTTTCTTCTGCCCACTAGGAAATTTTGTTTTTAGTCCTTCTTTTGCGGGCTTCGTTAATTGCTATTGAATCTTCATACGGTGGCTAGCTAAGTAACAAGTCCGTGAAGCTTCTTGATCTCCCCGAATTGTTTCCACCTCATTTGATGTTGGAAATTTGATACATTGATGATATGTAGAGGGGACTGCTTTCATTCGATAAATCCAGGGAGTCCCGAGGATGATGTTGTAAGCAGCGGGCTTATCGAAGACAACGAAGTCCACGATCTTCGATACCTTCTTGGCAAGGACCGGTAGCTTGATTGTTCCGAGAGACATGGCTGACTCGCTTGTGAATGCAACTAACGGAGATGGGGGTCCTACTATGTCTCCTCGGCTGATTCCCATTTTTTCTAGAGTACTTAAAAAGATCAAGTCGACCGAACTGCCTGTATCTATAAGGATCCTTGATACTTCGAAGTTTGCGACGTCAAGAGTAATGACTAGAGCATCGTCATGCGGTCTTTCGAGATGCCGCGTTTCTTCTTCGTTAAATGATATTGAAGCACCTTGAAAATCAATTTCTTCACTCAAGCTTGCTTTGAGTAAGACATTTCGTCTATGTTTTTTGATGGAACTTATTGAATCTCCGCAAAATCTGGAACCTCCTAGAATTACATTGATCTTCCCCTTCGAACTCCTTGGTTCTTCCTCGTTGGATAACCTTGGTCTTTTGGAATCTTGATCTTTGGAGTTTTCCTTTGCTTCGTGGTATTCCTTCACAAAATCTGTTATATCGAATTTAGAAAGATTGCCACTAGCCCAAAGCTCCGCGAGGTGCTTTTTAAGAACGTTGCAATCCTTGGTTAAATGTCCGGTTACTTTATGAATGTCGCAATATAGACTTTCATCACGGACCCAAGTGTTTGATCTTCCTTTCCCTTGGAATTGCTTCCCGACGGAATTGTTGAAGGGTTGCGACCCAAACTTCCTTGGTCCTTTGCTCTCTTTAGGCTCGAACTTCTTGGTAGGGACGGTGATTGCCGGCTTTTCTTGTTTATTCCGTTTGGCAAAACTTTCTTTTTCGTCTTCTACCTCCATCCAATTGTTTGCGCGGAAGAGTGCATCCTGAATTGTGTCTGGTTTATGAAGTATTAAGTCTTCTTTAAACCTTGAATCATGTCGCAATCCTTTTCGTAGGGCGGATAAAGCCGATTGCTGGGAGATTCTTGGGAGTTTTGACAGCACTCCTTTGAATTTGGTGATGAAAACTCGAAGTGACTCATTAGATCCTTGCGTTAAGTTCCAAAGATCGGCATCCGAGACGCTTTTATCCATAAGGATAGAGTATTGCTTTAAGAACACGGCTGATAGTTCGTCGAAATTGCTGATCGAACCCGGCTCTAATTGGGTGAACCACATTAGAGCTTGGCCACATAGATTTTCCGAAAACAGTTTGCAATAGCCTGCGTCCTCATCAGCTTCATCCAACTCGACTCTTCCTGCAGCGATTAGAAAGGCTGCGAGATAGCTTTTTGGATCCTCCAATCCGCTGTAAGGGTCCAACTTGAGCTTCCGGGAATCTTTGATCCTCAAACTTGCAATTCGCGGGATAAAAGGGGTTCGCCTAGCTTCTTCAATGACTCGATTGATGTCTGGCTCCGAACTTGTAGCCTGATGAAATTTTGATTTCATTTCTTTTAATTCCTGGCTAACTTTCCTCATGGTCTCGAACTGGTCGAGGTTCTCCTGCTCGTACTGAGCTGCAAGTTGTTCTTCGTCCCCGAGCTGCGTCTCTTCTTCCGACGTCTGAGCTACATTATTAGTAGCACCGGGAGTTGTTTGTCCGCTGGTTTCATTTCGTGCAGCGGAATTTGGTGAGTTGAATATCCCTCTTCGGGTTCCCACCGGGTTTCCTGCACTTAGAGAGCGAACACGAGTTTGTATATTATTGACATTTTGACTAAGAGATACCTGGGATGTTTGCAACGTATCGACGGCCTTCTCCACATCCGAGAATTTTTGTGATATGTCCGACATGGTTTGCTGCATAGCTTTGAGGGTTTCGGCCAATGATGTTTTAACGGCGTCTCCTCCGGACATTGTCGCTTATCTCGGAAATGTAGAAAAGAAGAAATCTGACCACTCAAGAATCCTGATATTCCCCACAGACGGCGCCAAAATGTGGATGTCGGATTCACACACTCAAGTATTTTTGTTAAGTGGGAAAGATTATTCTTGAGGGACAAAAAATGAATATATAAAAACTTGTAAATTGATACGAAAATTGCTATATATTTCACTCTCGAGAGGAAGATCCCCTTTACATGGCCATCGGCCTCTATATTTATACACCGATAAACGACATTAAAATGAGTAATTAAGCACAATTATTTCTTCTTAAATGTGTCCGTTTTGATTCTCCGGCTTTAATGCTCAACGTTTGAATTTGAGTTGACTCTGATCTTCGTGGGCCTCGCCTCTTTTGGCCCAAGTGTCCGTAAACCGACTTACCCGTGTCTTCTTACACCGAACTCGTGTCACAGTGTAATCACTTCGGATTCTCGAAATGGTGACAACCACTTCGACCGTCCCTTCGGCTCACGGGTCCAATGGGCTTCATCCTTTATGGGCCATTATCTTGATCACGTGGCAATCTTTGGTTGGTCTCGTACTTCTGGTGCGGGATCCGACACCAACAATAACCCTCTCTTTCAACATTAGGGAATTTGATTCTTGATATTTCCCACCAAACTTTAAACTACTATGGTTGTGATTGATAATAGTGGTAGCGGTATATGGTATACAACTTTTGTTGTAACCAATTATAAAAACGATACCAAAAACAATACAAAAAAAATACTTTCAGGTTTTTTGTATTGCCTTTTTCCTTATCGCTAATGTTTACCGTTTTTAATAATTTATCTACCGCTAACTGCTCTATTTATCCGCTAAAAATGTTGCATCGTTTTGTGTTAACAATTAGATTCTTTTTTTTTCTTTTTTTTTTTGCAGATATTGATGCAATTTGTGACCTTCTCTTAGGCCTGGACAAAAAAACCGGACCCGAAACCCGGACCGATACCCGGTGATATCTCTGTATTTTACCGCTTTTAAGCACACTTTTCTCGTGCATTTAGCTAAGTTTCATCTCTTTTTCATTGCATCCATAGTCCTTTTCTTATCATTTTCATCACTTAGTACGATTTGCATTGCATGGCATAGCATATCGCAAATTGGATGTGTTTCAGGTATTTGGAGCTTATTTGGGACTTAATGGATGCAAAGAAGAGAATTGATGATTCAGAACCAGTCTGAAGTCCCTCAAAGATCGACTCAGATGGAAGTCTTGCATTGCGATTTAGCTTCAGAGCTCTTCATACAAGTTATAGGAAATTGAGTTACCTTTCCAACGGAGGTGATTTCAAGCGAATCAGAGCTTTGATGCAAGAGTTATGGTGGTTTTAATGGAGACATATGCAGAAAACTGGTTGGACTCGACAGGAGGTCGAGCAGGCGCTCAGAAACCACCAAGGGTTGGACTCGACCACACCAAATCGACGTGAGGTCGAGTAGGACACCATCAAGGAGCACCCTTTGAAGAATCACTCCCCCTCGACCACATGGACTCGACGACACGTCGAGTAGGACGCCAGGAAGCCGCCTGGGAGCAGACTCGACCATATGGACTCGATGACACGTCGAGTAGGACGCCAGGAAGCCGCCTGGGAGCAGACTCGACGTCACGTCGAGATGGACATCAAGGCGCCACCTTTGAGAATCACATGGTCTCGACGTGGCAGGCTCGACGACACGTCGAGTTGGCCTCCACCGACTCTCTATTTTGTCCTGTAGCCAATTAGGGCAACCTAGTATTTCCTATAAATAGGGGTACATGCTATTGTCCAGCGGATATTCCTTTTACCCAGCAGATATTCCTTTGTTCTCTCATAAACCCTAGTTTTTGTAATCGTTTTTTCTGTTGATCCTTTAAGTTTTTGCATTTCTTTTCTTCATCAAAGTTGTAGATCTGTCTCTTATCTATAACATACTTGCTTTTCAATGATTTCTGGGTTTGAAACGTTTTCTGGGTTTTTATGCATGATGTTCTTCAGTGTTCTTGAGTAGTGGATTAGGGTTCTTGAGGATGGGTTAGATTAGGTGTGGAATCCTTAGTATATTTAGGTGGTTAAGTGTAGAATTGCTTGAATCCCTTATGGATTAGTAGTACTTAGTGCTTATTCCTTTCTGATCAACTGGAATTTGAACCCAGACATTTCCACACCCACCAGGTGTTCGATGAAATGTCTGAACCAACTATTCCAGAGATTTACATACTCTAGCCCAAGAGATTGGATGTTTAGAATGTTTATTGACTATATTAGATTGAATCTTATTGCCTGCTTTGCTAGATTTCGCTAATGATGATTAGGTCTGGAACTGGTATTGCTTGAGGATCTCTGTCATGAGAGTGAATTGGTCTGTAGTTGAATCTATTGTCTAGGGATAGCCTGTTTGGATTGTTAACCACCTAAGTAGATTAAGGAGACTGCTATAATCGATTACCCTATCCTCAGGACCTTTTATCTCATTTGATTGCTTATCTCTTTACCTGCTGCTTACCTGTTACTTATCGCTGCTTAGTATTGATAGTTCTTTCTCTTTATGCATGATCACTCCTGTTCTGTAGTTTTATCGTTTATGCATGATCGCTTAGGATTGTTAGATAAACAAACCTCTATTCTGCTTGGCTTGACTTAGTATTCTCTGATCGCATCTTGATTGATAGTAAGAGCACCTGATTGGATTGATAACCTCTTATACTGCAATGACATGAAAGTATATTAGGGTAATTGATAGCAAAAATCCTAGTATATTAGGGCTCAGGGAGTATTTGACATTGCGTTTTGTTTTCTTATTTCAAATTTTGCATCATTGCATCTAAGGCATAGAAAAACCATAAAAATTTGAAATTTTTCGAAAATGATTTCACAAAAACAGAGTGTTCATATAGCTTGCATTGTCATTTTAGGATTGTTTTAGTATGCTTTCACTTAGGGCTGTTGCATCATGCATTTGCATCGGAGATTATGATGATTATAACCTTGTAAATATGCCTATTCACTAAGTAGAACTCAGTGCCCTGGTTGTTAGTTCTCTAATGCACAATCGACTGAACTTGAAGTAAGACCGCACCATCTTTTGAATTCAACGCTTGACTTTCTTGTTTTTAGTCGAATCTCGCTTTGATCTGATGCCATTCCCTATCTATTTGAACTTGAATTTTGACTTATAATTATCATGCTGTGCATTGTGCTATGAACTCATGGATACCTTAAAATACTTGGACTTTCTTTTACCTTTTGATCACTCTTGCTAGTCCAAGTAGCTGACTCCCATCTTTGGAGCAGTTATTCCCCACCCTTAGCCTTAACCTTCTTTCAAGCCATTTATCATTTGTGTGTGAATGTGAGGCCCTATTCCGATTGAGCTTGGTAGAAAGTGTTAGGTCTGTAACGACAAGGATAGTATCTCATGTAGTTCTGGTTCACGTTATCTGGACCAGATAGGACTAGGTGGGTGCTTAATTTTGGGTTTGGGTTGTGTTTAAAAGAAAGAAAAGGTTTTGTTCATCATTGAAAGAAAAGGAAAGGGAAAAGAGTCCTAAGGAGAAGTAGCTAAAGTAAGAGAAGTCTAGTAAAGGATTTGGGTGTGCTAAAGTAAAGTAAAAAGGGTTCTGTAAATAGCTTAAAGAGATTGGGCAAAAGCCTTGTGTTTATAAGAAGAAAGAAAAGGGAACCCTAGTTGTTAAAGAATCCTAATCCGCTAGACAGAGCAAAGTAAGAAAGCTTCTCCTAGGATAGAAAAGCAAAGAAAAGAAAGGAATGATGTGAGTAAAAGTCTGTAACTGTTTGGAGTGCAAAAGGGTAGAGTTAAGTTCATGTTCTGGGATTAGAAATAGGACCTCCATTTGGGTTGAAATTGATTACATTCTGGGTAGATGGGGTCTTATCCTTGTATGCATAACTTGATACTCACCTTTAGCATTCACCTAAAGCTCAATCATTCTTGAGAGATCCCCTGTTGCGATTTAAACCAGATCTTTAAGGGACCATCTTTGTCTCTAAACCTTTACCCTTTAGCCAAATGTGTTCATATCCATTGTATAGTATGATTCACGGTTCCTACTTAATAAATGTTAAAGGGAATGTGCAGATTTGAATGCTTGATTTGATTAAGGAAGAGGTTAGGTTGAGATGTGAAGAAGATGACTAATGTTTTTAAGTAGAGATCAGTCAACCATGAACTCTAGAATTAGCAACCTGGACATTGAATTCACTTACTCTATATGCATGTTTTGGTTCTGAGTCTCCACCTTCAAACCTCTTCTCCAGCTTGGTTCTATCTGTTTGCTTGAGGGCAAGCAAGAGCTAAGTTTGGGGGAGTTGATATCTCTGTATTTTACCGCTTTTAAGCACACTTTTCTCGTACATTTAGCTAAGTTTCATCTCTTTTTCATTGCATCCATAGTCCTTTTCTTATCATTTTCATCACTTAGTACGATTTGCATTGCATGGCATAGCATATCGCAAATTGGATGTGTTTCAGGTATTTGGAGCTTATTTGGGACTTAATGGATGCAAAGAAGAGAATTGATGATTCAGAACCAGTCTGAAGTCCCTCAAAGATCGACTCAGATGGAAGTCTTGCATTGCGATTTAGCTTCAGAGCTCTTCATACAAGTTATAGGAAATTGAGTTACCTTTCCAACGGAGGTGATTTCAAGCGAATCAGAGCTTTGATGCAAGAGTTATGGTGGTTTTAATGGAGACATATGCAGAAAACTGGTTGGACTCGACAGGAGGTCGAGCAGACGCTCAGAAACCACCAAGGGTTGGACTCGACCACACCAACTCGACGTGAGGTCGAGTAGGACACCATCAAGGAGCACCCTTTGAAGAATCACTCCCCCTCGACCACATGGACTCGACGACACGTCGAGTAGGACGCCAGGAAGCCGCCTGGGAGCAGACTCGACCATATGGATTCGATGACACGTCGAGTAGGACGCCAGGAAGCCGCCTGGGAGCAGACTCGACCACGCAGGCTCGACGTCACGTCGAGATGGACATCAAGGCGCCACCTTTGAGAATCACATGGTCTCGACGTGGCAGGCTGGACGACACGTCGAGTTGGCCTCCACCGACTCTCTATTTTGTCCTGTAGCCAATTAGGGCAACCTAGTATTTCCTATAAATAGGGGTACATGCTATTGTCCAGCGGATATTCCTTTTACCCAGCAGATATTCCTTTGTTCTCTCATAAACCCTAGTTTTTGTAATCGTTTTTCCTGTTGATCCTTTGAGTTTTTGCATTTCTTTTCTTCATCAAAGTTGTAGATCTGTCTCTTATCTATAACATACTTGCTTTTCAATGATTTCTGGGTTTGAAACGTTTTCTGGGTTTTTATGCATGATGTTCTTCAGTGTTCTTGAGTAGTGGATTAGGGTTCTTGAGGATGGGTTAGATTAGGTGTGGAATCCTTAGTATATTTAGGTGGTTAAGTGTAGAATTGCTTGAATCCCTTCTGGATTAGTAGTACTTAGTGCTTATTCCTTTCTGATCAACTGGGATTTGAACCCAGACATTTCCACACCCACCAGGTGTTCGATGAAATGTCTGAACCAACTACTCCAGAGATTTACATACTCTAGCCCAAGAGATTGGATGTTTAGAATGTTTATTGACTATATTAGATTGAATCTTATTGCCTGCTTTGCTAGATTTCGCTAATGATGATTAGGTCTGGAACTGGTATTGCTTGAGGATCTCTGTCATGAGAGTGAATTGGTCTGTAGTTGAATCTATTGTCTAGGGATAGCCTGTTTGGATTGTTAACCACCTAAGTAGATTAAAGAGACTGCTATAATCGATTACCCTATCCTCAGGACCTTTTATCTCATTTGATTGCTTATCTCTTTACCTGCTGCTTACCTGTTACTTATCGCTGCTTAGTATTGATAGTTCTTTCTCTTTATGCATGATCACTCCTGTTCTGTAGGTTTATCGTTTATGCATGATCGCTTAGGATTGTTAGATAAACAAACCTCTATTCTGCTTGGCTTGACTTAGTATTCTCTGATCGCATCTTGATTGATAGTAAGAGCACCTGATTGGATTGATAACCTCTTATACTGCAATGACATGAAAGTATATTAGGGTAATTGATAGTAAAATCCTAGTATCACCCGGACTGAAAAAACCGGTTCGGGGCGGGTACGGATAAGAGGAAATTACCTCATTGGGTACAGTTTTTGAAAACCCATGGGTATCGGATCGATCCGGGTAATACCCGTTACCCAAACAGGGTACCCGGATACCCGAACATATGATTAAATATCAAAAATATTAATTATATATAATTTTAATATAATTAAATTATCTAGAATTACAATTATAAATCTAAATATGTCAATTAACTTTAGACTTAAATACCCAAAACAACCAAATTATCCAAAAATTATTTGTTATGTTTGTCAAAATTTAGCAAAATGTATTCAAATATAACTAAATTTATTAAAATTTAACAAATTTTTAAGATTTTTTTCGGGTACCCGATATTTTACGTATAAAACCCGACATTTTACATATAAAATATCCGAACCGAACGGGTACCCATATTTTTCGGGTATTTATAGGGTCTAAAATGTTTTACCCAAACCGACCCGCACCCGACGATACCCGAACCGGACCGGAACCGCATGTTTAGAAATACCCGAATGGATCGTAAATTCATTACCTATTTAACCCGAATCCGAACGGGTTTTACTCGAACCCGAACGGGTTATCCGTATGCCCAGGCCTACCTTCTCTAAAGCCCATAATTTATTTTAGTAATCAAGAATCTGATCCATATAATGGGCTTGTTAGTTTCCCAGGCCCAATAACAAAAACTCATCTCTCTCTTTTTTGGTTCTCTCTCTCTCGCCGAGCTTCGTCACCACCTCCGGCGAAGCAGGCTGCTGATTCTCTAAAACACGGCGCCGTGAAGAAATCAGTGTACTTCATCTCTCTCCAATCTTCTATCATTCCGAGTTGAGGAAGCCAACATCGAATCCTTCAAAGCAAACACTTTCTCAACCCAGCTCCATTGAGCTTTCTCAGGTAAAGGTTTGATATTCAATTACGCATCCTTTATCTCCGATATGGACTACAATGTATTTAAAGGTCTTCGAGTATGCAATTCTCAAAGTATTTTGTTATTTCGTATTTTTGCTCACCACTTGTTCGACGAAATGCCTCTTAGAGAACTTTGGCTAAAATGTCATTCTTAAATTGGATACTTGTGGCTAAATGTTGGATTTTGTAGCAGACTATATGAAAAGCTTGAGTCTTCAGATGATTTAGCCCAAATTATGGCAATTGCTTTTGCTCGTGGATTTCGAAAAGCTTCATCTTTTCTTAGATCTTCATATCCAGTTCTCATTTCTTCCAGGTTCGTTTATCCAAGACTATACAACACATTAGTTTAGTATGGGAATGCCCTAAATGTGATTATATTCTTGTCAAATTTCCCCCACTAGGTTGCTTCCTCAATGCCACGAGTTTTATGATTCAACATCGATGTTATCAATCTCAAGACCGATATTTAGGAATTTCAGTCATGGTACGGTGAATCTTGTGATATCAGAAGGGAAACCGAAGTTTGAAACTCGGGAACTTGATCCTCCCAAGAAGTATAAGTGGTTGACGAAAAAGCGGTTGAAGTTGAAAAGAAAGAAAGAAAGAGAGGAAAGGAATGCAGCTAATAGGAAAGACCCGCGGCGACTTACTGTTAAAGGAAAGAAGAAAAAGTTTGTTAATGCAGAGGAAAGAATCAAGTACAAGCTTGAAAAGGTCTGTGAGAGTCTAGTCTAATTCAATAGCAAAGTCTATGAATTTAATGTATTGAAGTGTGTGTTTGGTGTTGCTCTGTGTATCAGGCGAAGATCAAAGAAGCGTTGCTGATTGAGAAACTAAAACGGTATGAAGTTGCGAAAGTGCAGGGACCTGAGGTTCGACCTCATGAGATTACCGGGGAAGAACGTTTCTATCTGAAGAAAATGGGTCAGAAAAGATCTAATTACGTACCGATTGGGAGAAGAGGAGTGTTTGGCGGTGTTATTCTAAACATGCATCTGCATTGGAAAAAGCATGAAACTGTTAAGGTTATTTGCAATAATAGTAAACCAGGCCAAGTGCAACAATACGCGGAGGAGCTTGCTAAACTGAGTGGTGGTGTGCCTGTTAACATAATCGGCGATGATACAATCATATTTTATAGAGGGAAGGGTTATGTGCAGCCACAAGTTATGTCTCCAATCGATACATTATCGAAGAAAAGGGTAAGTCCTCAACGTGTTATTCGTTTTGAATCATCTTACTGTAGATGAATGGGAGGTATAACCTTACCTGCTTACGGTTTGCATTTTGAATTCCGAAACTAGAAACCTTACTATTGTTAGAGGCTTATCTTTTGTTTCAATTTGGTTTTGGCTATTAGAGATTAGTTTATCATTCTGCAGTCTACTCATTTGGTTGGGGCTATATATGTCTTGTTTGCTAGTTCCTAACAGTCTTGTTTCTATTGCAGGCATATGAAAAATCGAAGTACGAACAATCTCTTGAATCTGTGAGACATTCTATAGCAATTGCAGAGAAGGAACTTGAACTATATTACAGGCATGTTGCTCTTTACGATGACCCGAATAACAGAAACCCTCTTTCGATATTGGATGATTCTCCATCGGAATCACGTCAACACCATGACAATGAGCTTTATCTGAGTTGTTTGGATACCGACGCTAATTCCGAAGATGAAGGTGAAGAGCTCTGAATTAGATAATGGTTCTTCTTCTTCTGCAAAGGAAGAGTTGTCTAAAAGTGAAAACTGATAGCGAATTGGATGTTTAGAAACTTTGGTTTGTAGGTTTGGTAATAATTAAACGCAGAAATTAAATGATTTCTTGTGTAGTAGGTGCAAAATTAAATCCAATCTATATATGTACAAACTTCTCAAAAACTTTAAAAAGAATAGAGTTTTTTTTAAGTTTAAGTGTATACTAAACAGTAAACCCCATTGTGTAAGAGAGAATGCATTTACATATTGTGATATGTTTTTATTTTGTCAACAACACAATTGCGAATTTAGTAACTCAACTCATTGTATTAGAGAGAATGCATTTACACATGACTACTAACTATTTTTCTTTTGTCAAACAACATGCAATGTGCAAATTTAAATTCGAGTGGTAATATAGCGAGAACACTAACACAAATAACTAGATTACAAACTATCTTCTTATAGCATAGAATGATAGAAATCTTCATATTTTCCAAAATTATTATCCTTCGATAGTCTATGGTTTGACCCAAAATTTAGCAATTTGAGAAATAATGTGGAGAAAAATCAGGCTTTCATGTAGAAAAGTAAACAATAACGACTTTGTGAACAACTGAACATGACATGTGATGTGATACTACCCCTCAAAATATAAATATGTATAAGCCCAAAACTACTTAGAGCAAGCCCAATGGATGAATCCTTAAAAGAACTCTTAAACATTTTTTAATCATAAATTATGACAATTTTAAAATTAAGAGTTTCTTATGAATCCTTAAAATTTTCTTTGTCCAATGGTAGAATCCTTAAGTGGGTTTCTTAAAAAAAAAAAAAAAAATTAAATTAACAACTTTGTAACTCTGAGATAAATAACTAAATCATTTTGAAAACTAAAATAAGTGATGGATTACTTTTCCAGTACAAGTTGGTCAAGTTTTCTCTGAGATTCAGTGTTTAGATCGCCAAGAGGATCAATCTCCACACCAGCTTCCTGTCAACACATCAAGATTACAATTATTATTGATAGTCCATTCGAAAAACGATAGAATACAAAGAAAATACAAGTCATACCTTAAGAATTTGAACCCCTTCTTCAAACGTTAACCTCAATGTCTTTTCAAGAAACTGCATGCATATTAGCGCCAATTATCAGAATCCAAAAAGATACGAAAACTATGTTTCTGTTACTCCTTGCTGCTCATCATGATACTGCAGATATATATATGGTTTACCTTCAAAGGTTTAAATGGGTATTGTTTCCAATAGCTTCAAGTTCCTTTTTGCATTTATTATTTAAACTAGTGAATATAAACACAAATAACTCGTCCACAAGGTCCATTATCTGCAGAAACAAGAGAAATATTAGCACTAGTACTGTCACAGACTAGAAAACACTTGAGTAGAATTTAGATTATTAACAGCAAGTCACATATTGTCATTTGCTTGTGAAGCTGAGGAGACTGAGCTAGACAAGCAGGGTGTCCTTGGTATTCCAACCTAAATACAGCAGAACCTCCTTCACTACTACCGGCCAAGAGTTTCGGTGTGTGGATATTAACAAAATCCTTGGATAGCAAATTTTCTCTGAAAACCTACAAAAGTGATAGCTAATTAAGCAAAGCAACATACAAGAACAAAGCAACCAAATCATGGAAAGACAATAACTCTAAGATAAACAATCACTAACACTGAACAAAGTTGAATAAGGTATTCAGTTTTCTGGAAAACCCAACAAATGTTTTAACCGTAGTCACAGAACTCATAGAACATCTAGTTTCGATAAACCCAGAATCAAATCTCAATTCAAAAACCATAATTTCGATAACATCTAATAACACTAATCTAATCATACCGTAACAAATAAAACAGTTAGATTCATACCGTGATTAAGCGATTGGAGCATGGAATCGCCTAACTATCCGATTTGATTTGCCGAACGCACTGATTTGGTCCACCGAACTTATGTTGGTGACCACCGACAGTAGAGCTGATCATCACGGATGATTGGTTAAGACTTTGTTTCACTTTTCTCTTCCAATTTGATGACCTAGACGCCGGATTATGAAGAACAACACGATTTGCTCTCAATTTCGCCATCGGAGAAATTAGAAAACAAGGAGAAGAGAGAGAGTCTCGAGAATAAAATGAATCGGAAAAGGAATTTTTTTTTTGTTTTCTCACATTTACGAACCAATCTCGGTGCCACGTCAGCGCCTCTTATCAGCCCAAAAAACTCTAAAACAAGAATCGTTTCTTGCGTTTTAGATCAGTTTTGATTTAAATTTGGGCTTTTAATTTTAAAAAACTTAGGCTTAGAGCCCTCTAAGGATCACCATTGCTGTTGCTCTTATGTTGTGTAAATTGCTCCAAGAGACTAAAAAATACATGCAAAAGGTATAACATTTCTCAGTATTTATCCCTTATACTAATAAAAAGACATGAGTCGAAATTTTTCTTAGTAAAAAATCTGAAATGTAAAAGAATAGAAAGAAATTAATCTTTTTGAAATCAATTTTTTGCTATATGAATTAAAACCTCACAGAATTTATGTGATCCTGGTTAGGTAAATAATTTGCATACGATTGACATGGTGTAAGAAAAATAATAAATAGGAAACTAAAAAAGAGTAAAATAATGAAAAATAGGTGAGCGACTAGTGTAAAATGATGAGAGAAAAGAGGTCGCTAAGCATAATAGTACCAAACACGGACGATTCATGGAAACTCGCGTCACATGTTGTTGGTTTATTAGTTGGGACAACGACAACTATCCCCAACACTCTCCATTTATAATTATAACCTCCTTTATATCATTCTCTTACAATAACAATTCCTTTATTTTTGTAATCCTAATTATTTTGTTTATTAAATAAGACTTCTATTAGAGCTAGGCAAAAATATTTGCTATGCAACCCGTAATCCGTTACTTACTTTGTATCCGTCTCCAAAACAAAACAAGTATTTTAAAGCATTTCAGATTTATCCCAAACCAGTTTTTCTTTAGCTTTAGCCTGTATCAAAGTAAAGATGGATAGTTTCGCCAGTCAGTTAAAATTTGAGAAAACGGGTCAAGCGCAACCCAAAATCCGATCATCAAAAAAAATTGATTAGAAGAAATGATCGACCTTAGAATTATCGGATTTTGTTGTCCGAAAATTATTGGAAAGACAAAGCAACGAAGTCTTTTTTTTTTTTTTTCACCACAAAGCAACGAAGTCTATAATGCTTATTATCTTAAAAAAAACATCTGAGAAATATTTAATTGTTTTTTTTTTCTTACATCTTGGGATCGATAAGACCCGATTCATTGTCAATCCCTACTAGGCGGGGTAACGCGACTTAGTAAAGGCGAACTCCGGTAGAGAAGGTGGAGTCAAATAGACTCAACCACTTGACCAAAGACACATCCTCTATTTAATTGCTTAATAAATATATTTTTTTCTATTGTTGATTAAATAATTTACTTGTTTAAGGAGAAAGCAGGTCACAGTGGGTAATGTCTTATGTCGAAGCTATGACGCAGTGTACCAAATTCTATTTTAAGTCGTTGGAACAAACATTTATGTGATGGTAATGTGACATCGTCACCCGTAACGCCCACACACACACGCACTAACCACTATATAAGCGCATAATTTTTGTTAGTTTTTTTTGTATTTGATCTAATTATAAGTTTATAACCAACATTGAAGAATAGACAAATTTATGTGAAGGCAGGTGTTTATCCATTCACATAGATATGCGTTATAAGTCTTTAATTTCATGGGACTGGCTTCCTTGTCACAATATCATCCCGTCTACTTTATAATTTTTGTCAAAATTATGGTATTTTCATACTTATAGCTTACCAAAGAATTTTAATTTTCAAATTATAAAGATGTCTTGAATATGATTTTTAGAATTATTCAACAAGATGATAAATATTTATTAAATTTTGTGAATCATAAAAAATATTAATTAATTTTTAATCATTATATTTCACCTTTCAATCTCTCATCTAACAAATAAGATACATATTCTATTATTCCTATGTCCAAACTCCATTGTATTGTATGACTAAATAATATTTCCATTAGAGCTGTCAAAACGAGTTGATTCATCCCGTTAAGCCTGTTTTGCAATAGGCAAAATATATTTTGGTATGTAGTTAGTCTGTCCGCACGACCCGCGGGTAGCATATATGAAACACAAACCCATCGAGCGAATGTATGCTGATTTGCGGGGTTATCCGTGGATTTTGTTTAAATAATTTTAGAGTAACCAAAATTTTAAATTCTACTAAAATAAATAAATTAGAAAAAATTTAGAGATAATAATCTTTTATATCATTATATTTATAAATATTATAATTTCATTTATTAAAAGTTTTTTAAACTACCACATGTTGAATAAATTATATTTTTATCAATAAATACTATCATGCGGGTTGATCCGCCAACCCGCAGATGAAAACCGATGACCCACTGCGAATCAATCCATGTGGCCCGCTTATTTGCGGGTTTAATATATTTTCCCAAATCTGCCCAATAGTGAGATGATTTGGACTCGACCCGCGGTTTTTGACCTATTTTGACTGCTTTAATTCCCATGATTCGTCTAATTTTTGAATTATAAAACACAAAATTCCATTTTGTAAATCATAATTAATATGATTGGTTTAATTATAAACAATTTAATATTTTCTTTACAATTTGTTATTAGGAATATTTATAAGTACACTAAACGATTCGTTATACTAAAAACACGCACAATATTAAAATCAACGTATGTAAATCAATATTCTCCCGCGGTGGATCGCGGGTCCGATCCTAGTTTTCTCTTTTAAATTTCAACGAAGTTGAGTGGTCCTGTGGTCGATATAGTCGAGTCACATTAGCCTATTTTTGTTTCGAAACAATAGTGTAACTCCAAAATTACTGTCAAAAGTCAAAACTTAAGTCGTAGTTACCATTGTCTCCATCTCATCAATACCCATAGCTTTCTACACCATTAAACCACCACGTGTCTCCTTCTGTCCTACCAATAAAATCATTAGGTCCACCATAACAAATAGCTCTGAGAAACACTTGATAACTCCACCCACCTTCTTCTACTCTCCTTTATTAACTTGCTTCTTCTCTCGGCTACTACTATACCCGCGTCTTCGTCACTCTACGAAATCTTAATCAAACCATTAACACTAATCCTTCTTCTTAATCTTCTTCTTCCCCGCCATTATTCGTAAATCCAAGAACAAGACGACGACGACGACGATGATGCAATTGCAATGCGTATACGCATAACCAAAAAAATGTGGTAATCAAATCCAACCACTGAAGCAATCGCAAAATCATAGCAAAAGCAAAAGCGAAAGCAATCCATTTGCGAAATCTGTGTATGTGTAAGAAAATGCAGTAACACAAAGCCGTGAAGCAACAAGGCTTAACTCTGTCTTCAAGAAAATTCGTGTTTATTATTATATATAGATTTCAAGAACATCAACAATAAAATCAATCACATCGATCGAATCTCGAAGCAAAAAATGGTTAAAGGAAGGAAGATGGAGATGATATTGTTACTTATACTTCAGATAATGATGGCGGCGACGGCGGTGAATGTGACGTACGACCACCGTGCTTTAGTAATCGACGGGAAACGGAAAGTTCTGATTTCAGGCTCTATTCATTATCCTCGGAGTACTCCTGAGGTAAACTACACTGTTTCCGCATGTCTATGGCTCCGACTGGTAACACGTATTATTAAAGTTGGATAACAAATTTTTTTTTTTTTTTGGGTAGATGTGGCCAGAGCTTATAAAGAAATCTAAAGACGGTGGTTTAGATGTTATAGAGACGTATGTGTTTTGGAGTGGTCACGAACCGGAGAAGAATAAGGTCGGTTCGGTTTTTTGTGTTTTTTTTTTGGAATTCTTGGAGTTTTTCTGAATTTTTGGGAATTTTTGCAGTATAATTTTGAAGGAAGATATGATTTAGTGAAATTTGTGAAGCTTGTGGAGGAGGCTGGTCTTTATGTTCATCTAAGAATTGGTCCTTATGTTTGTGCTGAATGGAATTACGGGTAAAATCGGGTTGAATCCGGTTTTCGTGTGATTAATTTAGCGGTTTTTAATTAAAATCTTGAGTGATTGTTTTTTTTTTTGTGTGGAACAGTGGTTTCCCAGTGTGGTTGCATTTTGTTCCAGGAATTAAGTTTCGAACTGATAATGAACCGTTTAAGGTATGGTTTGGTGATGTGTCATTTATTTTTGTTTGTGTTGTAAATTTATAATTTAAGATGTGTTTGGTTTGTTGTGTGTTGCAGGAGGAAATGCAGAGATTTACCACAAAGATTGTTGATTTGATGAAGCAAGAAAAGCTTTATGCATCACAAGGAGGTCCAATTATTCTCTCACAGGTTGTCCGGTCGAATATTTTTCTGAGAACAGTGTTGCAAAACTTGTTTATGTACTGTTGTTGTAACAAGTTATTATGTTTTTGGATGTCAGATTGAGAATGAATATGGAAATATTGATTCAGCTTATGGCGCCGCGGCTAAAATTTATATCAAGTGGTCTGCTTCTATGGCTCTTTCGTTAGATACTGGAGTACCATGGAATATGTGTCAACAAGCAGATGCTCCTGATCCCATGGTGAGTTTCTAAGATTTTAACTGCTTCAGTATTAAATGAATGTAGTTGCAAATTCTTGGATAGGTAGTGTGTCAAATTTGTGGTGGTTAGGTTTTCTGATTGAGACATTCTTGCTCTTGGTAGATCAACACATGCAATGGTTTCTACTGTGACCAGTTTACTCCTAACTCAAACAGTAAACCAAAGATGTGGACAGAGAACTGGAGTGGATGGTGAGTCTATTGCTTTATTACCATACTAATTTGTTTGTTTCCAAAGATGGCATTTGACTTACTTTCTTGTATATCTGGATGAACAGGTTCCTTGGTTTTGGAGATCCTTCTCCTTACAGGCCAGTTGAAGATCTTGCATTTGCAGTCGCACGGTTTTACCAACGAGGTGGAACTTTCCAGAACTATTACATGGTAATAAACAGAATAAGCGAATTGTTTTCGCTGTTGATTACTCTGCTAGAATTCCCTTCAAGGCTGGTTAGATAAGTTTTTATTGGCCTTGTCTTGTTTAGTATCACGGTGGAACAAACTTTGATAGAACAAGTGGAGGACCTTTAATCTCTACTAGTTATGATTATGATGCTCCAATTGATGAGTATGGTACGGATTCTACCACTGGATGTCTTTGTTTTACTCTTTAAAAGGTGTGTGGATTACTGAAGAGATGTGATTCTTTTTGTTGCAGGACTTCTTAGACAACCAAAATGGGGACACTTGCGAGATCTACACAAGGCTATCAAGCTTTGTGAAGATGCATTGATTGCCACAGATCCAACAATTTCTTCTTTGGGTTCAAATTTGGAGGTAACTATAACTTCATGTCAGTCCTCTGCTTGAAAATGCTTTGATTTTAACCAGAAAGTGGGAATTCTATATATGTACTCATTTGTCTTCACAGGCTGCTGTATATAAGACAGCATCTGGATCATGTGCTGCTTTTCTTGCAAATGTTGGCACGAAATCTGATGCAACTGTGAGTTTCAATGGAGAATCATATCACTTGCCTGCATGGTCCGTAAGCATCTTGCCGGATTGCAAAAATGTAGCCTTCAACACCGCAAAGGTATGTTCAATAGCCTCTTAAAACTGTCAAGCTCATTAACAACTGACTAATTTGGATATGTAATCTGCATATGTAGATAAACTCTGCAACTGAGCCTACCGCATTTGCTCGTCAATCATTGAAGCCTGATGGTGGTTCATCTGCGGAGTTAGGTTCAGAATGGAGTTACATTAAAGAACCTATTGGAATTTCCAAGGCTGATGCATTCTTGAAACCTGGATTGCTAGAGCAGATAAACACAACAGCTGATAAAAGTGATTACTTGTGGTACTCGCTAAGGTAGAGTAGACCTGACCCATTTTCTTAGTAACTTCTCTTCATGCAAAAGATGCTATGTTTTGTTCTTATACCTACAGAGCTTTTTTAATGTGTTTAAATCTAAAACAGGATGGATATTAAAGGCGATGAGACTTTCCTTGACGAAGGATCTAAAGCCGTCCTTCACATTGAATCTCTTGGTCAAGTGGTCTATGCTTTTATAAATGGAAAACTTGCAGGTATAAATTTTACTCTGAGTTCTCACAAGCAGTTGAAATTTAGTTTGGCGCAAAGTTTTCTAACTGTATCAATGATTTTTATTGCATTACACAATTTTGCGGTTACAGGAAGCGGACATGGCAAACAGAAGATTTCTTTGGATATCCCGATTAATCTTGCTGCCGGGAAGAACACAGTTGATCTCCTTAGTGTGACCGTAGGGCTTGCGGTATGTTCTATTCATTTCTCATCTGCAAAGCATTGTTTGTTTGGCTAAGAATAATGGCACAAAATGTTACTAGGCAGGATTAACTTAACCAATTTATCTTAACTTATTCCACAGAATTATGGAGCTTTCTTTGACTTAGTGGGAGCAGGAATAACCGGTCCTGTGACACTTAAAAGCGCTAAAGGTGGTAGCTCAATTGATTTGGCTTCACAGCAATGGACTTATCAGGTGCGTTACTTTGCCATATTACTGCTCCTACCTCTGGCTTTCAAGTCTTAACGGTTGTGATTTTTATAGGTTGGACTCAAAGGGGAAGACACAGGTTTGGCAACTGTAGATTCTTCTGAATGGGTTTCAAAGTCTCCTCTGCCCACTAAACAGCCACTGATTTGGTACAAGGTGATGATTATACACCAACAAAAACATTAGATAGGTTTTCCAAAACATATATTTTGAGAAAACTCTTTCTTTTTTTGTCACCCTCTAACAATCGCTTATGTTTCTTAGACAACATTTGATGCTCCTTCTGGGAGCGAGCCAGTAGCGATAGACTTCACGGGCACAGGAAAGGGCATTGCATGGGTAAATGGACAGAGCATAGGTAGGTACTGGCCAACCAGTATTGCTGGAAACGGCGGTTGCACAGATTCATGCGACTATAGAGGATCTTACCGCGCAAACAAATGCCTCAAGAACTGCGGAAAACCTTCACAAACATTGTAAGTACTAAACCAGCTTACATCATTCAGTAGAATGATGGTTAAACGCTTCCTTAAGCCTAAGTTGTCTTTTGTAGGTATCACGTGCCTCGCTCGTGGCTAAAACCGAGTGGGAACACACTTGTTCTGTTTGAGGAGATGGGAGGAGATCCAACACAAATATCATTCGGTACAAAACAAACAGGAAGCAATCTTTGTCTAATGGTGTCACAGTCTCATCCACCGCCCGTGGACACATGGACTTCCGACTCAAAAATCTCTAACAGAAACAGAACCAGACCGGTTCTTTCCTTAAAATGTCCTGTCTCCACTCAAGTGATATCTTCTATAAAATTTGCAAGCTTTGGTACACCCCAAGGTACTTGCGGTAGTTTCACACACGGCCATTGCAACAGCTCTCGATCTCTCTCGGTCGTCCAAAAGGTCTTGACTCATTTTTTTCTTCCTTCTAACATTCATTTCCTCAAATTTGTTTACACTTGGAGTGTGACTCTTGCCAGGCATGTATTGGATCGAGGAGTTGCAACGTTGAAGTCTCGACTAGAGTCTTCGGGGAACCTTGTCGTGGTGTCATCAAGAGCTTAGCTGTTGAAGCTTCTTGTTCATGAGTGACCGGTTCTTTTACCACTACAAATTTGATATGATATTTAATGTAATTGTTGAAAGTAAAGCAAATGGAATAACTAATAAAATAGTTTTATTTTATTTTATGGTCTATGAATCCAATATTTGTAGATTCTTTTACACCAAACCAAATAAATCTCGGTAACCACTCTTTTAATAAACCGGGAATTAAAATTGGTGTATAAAGTAAAACACTAAACCGAAACTAATAAAGTAATCAGACTATTGGACCGAAGTAAGTTCATCTAACCGGGTAGGGTTGAAGGTCTGAATCTGATACAGTTTGATTTTGAAAATTCCACAAGGAAGAAGAAAATAAACTTTTGTTACTTCTGAGACAGTGTGGTACTTAAAGATAAATGTACTGAATCACTCTTAGAGCACCAGCAACGGTGCAATCGCACCATGGGTTTTAGTATTAAAATAACCGATTTTATTGCAAAAGTTGTGTCAGTAACGAAACCCGCGTGTATGTTTACAACCGGGTGTAGAATTTAATTGTGAGACAAAAAATTTTACATTATTTTATTACTTCAACTCTCATTATTTTATTAATAAAACAACACTAACACACACATCCCCACTTTTACCACTGCCCATGGTCTTACAACAAGTCTTTTCTTGCTCCCAATCTATACACCAATTTTTTGTGTTATATACTTCACTTCACTCTTTCTCACTATACGCAGTTGTTCTGGACAACGTTAACTTGCCAGTTGCCACCAACTATAGTTGACTCAACATTTTTTGTACTAAGCTAAACCGATTAAACCAGATTAACCGTATTGAGTTAATTATGGTGAACATTTGGAGCATTTGAGGAACTTACAATCAGAAAAAGGTTTCATATCTAAAATATGGAATTCAGAAGAGATGGTTTTGGAAAAGAAAAGAATAAGTTCATTGAAGAATCACCGCTGATACAAAAGCAAGATACTCCTTTGCGTAATATTTCCATAGGAATACATCATAACAATATTAGACACTAATTATACCTACTCAAAAAAGCTAACTCTCTGTAACGCCAGCGTTTATGCAATATGCTACGCACTACACAACTTTGGGAACATAATATCAATCCAGAACACATGTAAACTATTTTATGTGGACAGTGCTTCGCACAAAAGGAGCAAATAGATCGAGACATACGATTATTGTTGGGTAGAACATCTACCTTGTTACCAAAGGTGATCCACGTTGAACCGGGCCTCATGTGTAAGTCCCCTAGCGTACATTTAATGTGTAGGGTGACACAACAATACTCATTACATGTATAAAACCGTCCTTTCAGATTTATTTTAGCCTCACAATCTTCACACCAAGACGTCATGGTACTTGTCTCCTTCCCATAAGAAAGAGTGAGCGTGTGCTTATCATGCTTATACCTTACCTTTTGAGGTAAAATAGCACAATAGAAACACAAAGCAAAGTCGCACTCAATGCAATTGAATGTTTCTGATGAATCCTTGCAAACTGAACAACGTATCTTCTCTCCTGGTTTGGATGTTAGAAATAGAGGATGGATATGACTCTCATGGACTAATGGCTCAGAAGTTGTGGCGCACTGCACATGTAGCATAAACTTACATCCTTCTTTACCACACTCATAGAAGAAACCACCTTTGCACAATCCAATACAAGCTGAGCATTTATCGTTATAATAGTTTATAATACCATCATATCCTCCAATTAGATTGAGCAGATGTGGATGTATCGGGTGATGTATTTTGCGAGAAAGGTTTGCACACTCTTCGTGAAGAATAAAATCACATTGCAAACAAGAGTAGAAATTACCGAAGTAGATTGGCCTGATGCATGCTTCACAATGCTTATTCTCGTCGTAATCTCTGCTCGTGTTCTCATCAAGTTTCATATGATGCTGCTGATGACTAAAATGATGTATGATTCCATCACTTATCTTCAAAAACGGAGGAAGCACTTCTTCTTCAATATCTTCTGGCTCTCCCTCAAGTTCTTGACCATCCCACACATTGCTCTGAGTGGCACATTTCGAATGAGCCGCATACGAACAACCTTTGACGCAAGCATAGCCTCCGTAATCATTGTCGATCTTCTTGCGACAAACACCACAAGACCAATCTCCTTGATCAAAAGAAGTGGTAAAAGCGATACGATGGAAATGACGTGATATCCTTATGAGACGTGGTAAGCTGATACAACTCTTATGGATCACAAAGTCACAAGGAGGACACATGTAGAGAGGACAACTTGAATGTGATAAGCCACATGCGTTGCAAGTTAAGGAAGTCTTTCTTAGAAACAGAGCAAGTGTATGCTCATGCCACTTCGGTTGGTCTATATATAAGATTGCTTCTTTCTTCGCACAAACGAAATTAAGACCAAAATCGCAAGCGTGGCAATAATAGAACATCTTTTTGAGATCTTCATCACAACAATAGCATACCCTCGTATAACTACTCTCATCCAACAAGACAAGCTGAAGAGAATGTTTCCGATGAAGAGAGTGTTTGATCTCAACCGGAGCCTTGTTATATTCTTTATGGTTGTCGCCATCGCAATTTCTACATCGAAAATGAGTAACATCTTCTCCAGTAGACCAGTATGTCTTCCAGTTAAATGGGAGACATTCCCACTTGCTATCTCTACTCCACGGGATTGCTTTACCCCGATGAAACTGCCCTTCTTCTTGTTTACGTACGATCACATCAAATATTCCATTATTACCCAATACTACGCATGCTTGAGGACATAAGGAAATAAGCTTCTCCCTCTTAAAATTCATAGATATTACGAGGGAGAATATTTGATAGATGAGTGACACAAAGATTGGCTCCGGCTCGAGTGCTATTGTTTGACGAAAGAATAACCTGAAGTCGGTATTATGGTCAAAGTTTCCTTGAGAAAGAAGTGAGATGAGATTTGACAGCGGCTTCGGCATGGAATCTAAATCGATAGAGTGGAGTAGAGAAATTACTTGAGTAGTGAGTGACATGAACTCCGACTCCGGCTTCGGCTGCAAATCCAAATCCATTAAGCTGACGAGAGACATTACTTTAGTAATGAAAGAATTCATCCTCTTTTCATCAACCCAATCAAGATCAAATCTCATAGATTTCGCGGGAGACATTATTTGAGATGCGAGTGATATGAGCTTCGACTCTGTCTTCGAATCCATAGAGTTGCCGAGAAAGATGATCGGAGTAACGAGTAGATGAGAGATTTTGACTTTTTGAATATGAATGTAAACTTAGTGCTTCCTATAGTATTAAGAAAGCGTGTAATGTATATCGATATCGCTAATATATAGAATTAATACAGACAATCGTTAGACAAGCTTACAGACTGTCCAAATTTAATGCACTAATTAATGTAAGACTTAGTGCTCTCATTGTTTAAAAAAGCACTAATTAACGTAAACTTAGTGCTCTCATTATTTAAAACACCACTAATTAATGTCTCTAATATACTAATAGTATACAATTAATACAAATGAGATGTGCCTTTAGTCAAGTGGTTAAGTCCATTTGACTCCGCCTACCCACCGGAATTCGACTCCACAAATCGTGTTACCCCGCGTAGTAGAGATTGACTATGGATCGGGCCTTGTCGATCCAAAGATGTAAAAAAAAAAAAAAAATACAATTAATACAAACAATCGTTAGACAATCTCAAGCTTACTGGCTGTCGAAATTTAAAGTCAACGAGATCATATTAGGAATCTTCCTTATTCTAAATTTTAGGAATCTTCCTTATTCTAAAAATTAAAGAAAAAATAAAACAAAAAAAAAACAAAGAAAAGAAAAGAGAAATCAAGATTTTGTTCTTCTTAGTTCTCATAGCCGGAACTCGTAGCCTAAACTCATAGTCAGATTGTGCGGTACATTACTCTATTTCGCTCTCCATTGATTTTTCTCAAAGAAGCACTTTCTCGCAAATAGCATTTCCAGTGTTTTTCTTTAGTTTGGACTTTATCAAAAAACAAAAATAAATCTTATACAGTATTCTCAAGTAATAAACTCTTGTACAAATGTTTTGCATGGAATAAATGTAAGAATTATTCGAGGTCACACATGTATGTATTAATCAAGATTATTATTTAATTAGTCCATTTGTATTTTTTTGTGGTTGGTCAAAATTCTTAGTAAAAATCTCTGTAGTCATTTTGGTATAAACTATATAATATAAAACATAAATGTTATAAAAACATTATCTGCAGATATATTTAATAATTTCTAATTTGATGAGAGCTGAACTAGGAATTAATCTAGACATTTAGTCCCGATATAAATAAAGGATTATTGTCCCAAAACAACTTCAAACCAAAAATATCCATATTATTCATCTTATGAAGCTCTAAGTCATATTTCTCTGTTTTGAATTAATTGTCGTTTAAGGCTTTTTCACACAAATTAAAAAATATTTAATTTTTTTGTTTTACCTCTAATTAATGTATTATTTATTTGATATCATAAATTAATAAGTTAAAATAACAGGAATAAAATAGAAAAATCTGTAAAAAAATATGTATTAAAAATATAAAACGACAGTTAATTTAAAATTGAGGGAGTAATATGCAAAATGCAACCATAGCCATGGTTGTCCTAATTCGGTTGTAGGAATTTAGACTGATCTTTTTTTTTTTTGCCAGGCATGTATTGGATCGAGGAGTTGCAATGTTGAAGTCTTGACTAGAGTCTTTGGAGAACCTTGTCGTGGCGTCGTCAAGAGCTTAATTAGCTGTTGAAGCTTCTTGTCCATGAGTACATAGTACCTTGGTTCCATTATCTCCTCATATCTGATACGGTATCAAATATGTAATTGTTGAAAATAAATCAAATGAAAATGATAATAATATAGTTTTTATCTTTTATGGTCTATGAATCCAATACTTGTTGATTCTTGCACCAAATAAATTTGGCTGGTATTAAACTGTTGTTTTAAATCTACTTGTCGGTAACTTTCTACTAAAGTGTAGGAGGACTTAGGATTGGAGACTAAACCGAAAACTCATAACCACTTTATAAATAAACCGGGAATTAAAATTGGTGTAGATATTTAAAACTAAACCGAAACTAATAAAGTAAGCAGACTACATTGGACCGAAATAAAATCATCTAACCGGGTAGGGTTTAAGGTATGAATCTGATACAGTTTGATTTGAATCTCCTTCACTTCCAATAACGCTTCTCGACCATCTACCGCCACTTCCGATAGCGACGAGCTTCCCTCCGCCGCCGTCGAAACCCTAAATTCCCAGCCACTTCCAATGGAAACATCATCAGTTGAAATCAACGAGCTTCCATTACCCACCAAAACCCTAACACCTCCTGCTTCCGCCGAGCCAATTCCAATGGATACATCATCAATCGACGAGCTTCCATCGTCCGATTCAAATCTAACGGATAACAATGAAGCCGTTGGTGAGAAACGTAAACGCACCGATGAAGACGAGAAACCCAATCTCGAATCGTTGGAGACGAAGATTACTCCTTCACCGTGGTGGAAAACGAGTCTCTGCTCTTACTTTAGGCGCGAGGCTTCGTGTAGTCATGGAAGCGAGTGTAAATACGCTCACGGTGAGGCGGAGCTCCGGATGAAACCGGATAATACTTGGGATCCGACTTCTGAGCGTGGAAAGAAGGTGAAGGCTATGAAGTTGTCTGAGCAAGAAGAGAAAGAAGACGACGAGGTTTTGTTCACTGAGCAGATGATGGAATCAATTGATGGTGATGAAGGAGGTGGTGGTAGTGTTAGTGTTGTTGATTTGTCACTAAGTAAATGTTTAGTGCATTTACCTAATAAATGGCAATCTGATGAACTGAAGAAATTTTTTGGAGAGCAGGTAAAGTTTTGATCTTTTAGGTTAGTGTAGATAAAGCTTGTGAATTTAGTTCCTGATTCAGTCAATTTTGCAGGGAGTTCAATATAAGTCTGCAAAGAAAAGAAGAGGGATGATAGTTGGGTTTGTTACATTTGAGAATGCAGAACAAATGCAGAGTGGCGTAGAGGTGATTTTCTTGTCTGTTTGTTTGTGTTGAGGTTATTTATTTCGAGATATATCGGAGAATGTTGTTTCGTAATCTGTTGAATGTATTGCAGATTTTGGATGGGAAAACTGTTAATAGCAGTAATTTGAAGATTGCTGATGTTCTTCCCCGTACGTTTGACAAGAATGATGCAAGAAAATCGGTTAAAAGTGCTCGTGGCGCTGTGACTCCTTTGGCTGACCTGTCTTATGCTGACCAGCTTGAACAAAAAAAGACTTCTATTGGGCAAATGTTGAAAAAACTTGTGAGGAACCTTTTTTGCTTGTTTGAATTTGTGTTTATTTATTTATTTCGGCTTCAACAGACTGATTTTTCTTGGAAATATTAATTTTTGGCAGGCGAGGAATGCGCGTAAAGCTTGTCCAAATGGGAATTCACTTCCACAATGGGTCCTTACATCTAGAGACAGAGGTAAGAAAACTCTACATTGTTGAATGATAGGATTACACTTCTTAGCTGTTGGTTGGTATATCATCTTTGAAGCTTTAAATACATCCTTGCAAAGTGAATCCATTTTGATTTGGTGGGAGTTTTAATTCATATGTTTAATCCCTAGGTGGTCTTGCATGCAACCTCGAGGGCATTATAGAATCACCGATTACAAATGGATACAGGAACAAGTGTGAGTTCTCGGTTGGGTTGTCCCTTCAGGGGAAGCCAACTGTTGGATTCAGTCTAGGAAGTTTTTGGTATATCTACTTTCTTCCCTGAAACTTGCGTTTTTCACATTGTTACGGGAAAAACTAATGCAAGATCTTTCCAGCGCGGGTGTGACAGCAGTCGAGGAGCCTGTGGATTGCCCCAACGTCTCCAAAATTGCTGTTCAATATGCTTCAATCTTTCAGAAGTTTATAGAAAAGTCCAAGCTCCAAGTTTGGAATAGGTTTCAACATAGTGGGTTCTGGCGACAGTTGACGGTATGTGTATTGCAGGACATGCTGTTATGTTATAGCTCAATAATGACTCTACCTAATTATATTTTTCTTTCCCCTTGCTCAAAATAATTATATTAGGTTCGAGAAGGGAGAAAACCCGGCGTGTTTTCAAATGATGAAGATGCTATTACAAGAATTGCGGAGGTTATGCTTATTGTTCAGGTTTGTGTCTTGAATGGTAGTCAATGTTTTTCATCCAGCCTACTATTATTTCTTGTTTTAATTTCTCTATCTCGTGTCAAACTATTCAGGTTTGTTTAACTGATTCTGATGAGACAGAAGTGGCCACTGAGTTTGAAGAAATGGCGAAAGCGTTTGCTGAAGGAGCTAGAGCAAGCTCTCCAACTCTTCCCCTGACTGTATTAGTTGTCCAGGTGATTACTTTTCCTCACTTTTTCTTGTAATCAAATTTCCTAGCTCTATAGTCCAATTTTATTATTAACCGTCTCAATCGCTTCTTGCGCAGAATCACTCAGGAATATCAAATGTTGCACCACCCGATTCTCCACTACAAGTGCTGCCTATTCCAATGTTAGATAATGGGACAAATCAAGAGCAAACCACCAATGCATTGACCGAAGCTCGGATTCATGATCATATTAACAACCTTCGGTTCAGCATATCCCCAACAGCATTTTTTCAGGTAAAAACTGAATCTTCACAATCAATATATTTCAAAATTCCTTAGAAAATTGTTTAATTGATTTGAAAATTATTGATCCAGGTTAATACCGTCACCGCAGAGAAGTTATACACAATTGCTGGAGACTGGGCTGACCTTGGTCCCGACACTTTACTCTTCGATGTATGCTGTGGAACTGGAACAATCGGGCTTACACTGGCACATCGTGTTGGCATGGTAATACTCTACTACTTGAACTTGCAAAACCGAATAGCACCAATCATTACCTGTTGATTTGATGGAAGGAATTATACTACGTTTTACTACATCTGGTGACCAAAATAGAAGTGGGTAGAACTGGTACTGTCTTGATGGTTTTGGTGCTAACTTCTTAGGCTCTTACAGGTAATTGGCATAGAAATGAATGCTTCGGCTGTAGCAGATGCTGAACGGAATGCAACGATCAATGGCATAAGCAACTGCAAGTTCATCTGCTCAAAGGCATGCATTTTGACAATAACATATCTCGTAGTCGGTTCCATTATCTTAATCTTTCTTCATGCTAGTTCTGTTGGCTTTATTGTACAGGCAGAGAATGTTATGAGCTCTCTACTTAAACAGTACCTAGATGTGACTGAAATGGAAGAAGCTAAGCCTCTAAGTAATGCTAACGATGATCTCGATAAACAAATTTCCTCAACAGAAGAAATGTCAAACTCAGAGCATGTAGCTGATCAAAACCTACCTACTACAAACTCTCGAGTAGAAGAACTTCAAAACAATGAGCAGAAGGATATTTCCTCGTCCGTAGAGCCGGAAAAATCTACAAAACCACAGTTCAAAAATGTGGTTGCTATAGTCGATCCACCTCGTTCTGGACTTCATCCAGCTGTAATCAAAGCTCTAAGAACCCATCCCCGGTTAAAGAGACTTGTGTTAGTCCCTTCTCTGAACACTCACTACCACAAACTTAGTTACTTCATCTCTGTTTCCTCTGTTTAACACCAGAGTTGCCCATCTTTGCTTTGATGCAGGTACATTTCGTGCAACCCTGAAACGCTAGTGGCAAACGCGATAGAGCTATGCACGCCATCTTTTGATGAAGCGGATAGAGGAAACAAAAATTACAGAGGGCGCAAGAAAATAGGCATTGCCGCTTTGGCTCGACATAGAGCCAAGTCAATGCCAACTTCTGAGGCTTTTAGACCTGTCAAAGCCATGGCCGTTGACCTTTTTCCCCACACTGACCACTGCGAAATGGTAATGCTCCTTGAGAGGTAAGAATAAGCAATAAACTCTTTAAGAGAATGATGTAGCACCAAAAAAAACAAGTAACAACTATTTTTGTTTAGCATAAACACAAATTAAGGATTAAATATATGTTTTCCATTTTTGAGAAGAGAAACAAGTTTTTTTATATCCAAAAAAAAAAAAGGCTCTTTAAAGGAACTCTCCTTCGGTAAAGTAAGTGTAACGAGCTCTGGTCATGTTATCTCTTCGTTTCTTGTAAACAAGAGCTCCGATTACAATAGCTCCTAGTCCCAATATCGCTCCAATGGCTATTCCGGCTTTCTTCAATCCACTCATTCCATTATCTTCACCTCTTTCGTCATCGAGTTCTTCGCCAGAAGCATCGCTTGCTTTGATGTCTTGTGCCATTCCCAATTCCGGCGCAGGAGTTGGCGCCGGAGGAGGGAAATACTCGGTCTCTGGCTCGGAATCATCATCAGAATCATCGTCAGATGGAGCAGGAACAGGTGCTGGTTCAGGAGATGATGGATACGAAGGAGCTTCCGGCTGAGGAGGAGGTGGGGGTGGTGAAGGAGAATCTGCTAAGGATTCAGGTTTCGGTGATGAAGCCGGTGGGTTAGGGGAATCTGCTTCTGGTGAAGAAGACGGTGGCTGAGGGGAACCTACTTCTGGTGATGAAGACGGTGGCAGAGGAGAATCTTCTTCCGGTGATGAAGACGGTGGCAGAGGGGAATCTTCTTCCGGTGATGAAGACGGTGGCAAAGGGGAATCTTCTTCCGGTGATGAAGACGGTGGCAAAGGAGAATCTGCTAAAGATTCACGTCCTGGCGAGACAAAAATCAGGAGACAAATTGATAACATAACAATGAAACCGAGCTTTTTCGCCATTGCGATTCGATAATGCCGAGCTTTTTCGCCATTGCGATTCGATAATGTAGCTTTGACTCAATGTGGATCAAATCAAGACACCAATTGGGAAATATCTTCTCTCGTTACGAAGAACAAAGGAGGGAGAGAATGCAAATGGAAGAAGCAGAATCAATACATGTTTCTATAGTTAACAAATATAGAATGTTATTTTATTGTGTTTGATCCACCCATGTCTAACGCATTAAGCAGCTTCACATTTCAAACTTGGATGCATGTCTCTCTCTCTCTCTCTCATTTTTTTCTTTTCTATTTATAACACTTGTAGTTTAAATCAAGAAAGTCATGGTATACAACTTTTCTTAATACATTTTTTTGTATCAAGAAGCCATGATATACAATCCGAACAAATGGTTTTCCTATAGTTTTTGTTAAACGTATGCATTGGTAAGAAAAAAAAAAAAGTAACTTTGGTAAGAATTTTTTTTTGGAGTTATAATGTATATTGATTTTGTTCTTAAAATTAGTTGTTAAAATACTCTGGACAGCCGACAGCGATAGCGGACTCAAAGCTATGGAACTTGGGGAATAAGTTCTCATTTATCTCAACTCAAATTAGTAATTACTAAAAATTTAATAGATTGGAGAAAATGGATCACTTATTTATTCTGAACTAGTGTTATTGACTTGGTTACCAACTTTTTAATAATAAAAAAATTGTTGTTTATTCACTATTTATTATTCAATTGAAGATTAAGATGATTAAAATCATGGATTTCAATTCTTTGATTGTGAAAAATCATACCTTTTTGCCAATAGTTTATGTTCTTTTGAATTCTTCGGTTTCAATCTCATCCTTTTCATTTGATTTGTTCTCCATAATTCTAGACTTTTGAATTTCATGGTTTTGATTGTAGGATGAAGCAAATAGAGAATTTCTGGTTTTTGATCAAGTGAGAATTTCTGGTTTTTATAAGTGACTCTTTGTTGGATCTTAGAAATCGTGGAAGAAATGTAGAGATCGTGATTAGTGGAATTGAGGAAACTGTCTTCTAAATCCTAGGGATTTTTTGTTTAATAGTAAGTTTTAATTTTTTAATAGATGAAAGTTTTAACTAGGCAAAAAGGAACCAATAGAAGAAGTTAAAAAAATAAAAGTAAAGAATTTGGGACTTAAGACAAGTGTCACATGGAGAGAGCTGCAGTTAATAGTGAAATGACTTGTGAATTATTAGATAAGTATATACCCCACTAGTCTTTCAAAACCAATAAGACGCAATAGCGATAGACAAAAATGTAGCCCTAGTTAAAAATAAATTGTGTTTTATGAAATGTTTAGCGTCAATGAGATGAACAAAGAGAATTAATGATAATTGGTTTGTATTTATTATCTATATATACATTTTTTATTTTATGATTAATGTTAAAATCTTTTAATAGTGTTTGGTTATATGGTAAAAGAGAATTAATGATAAAATTGTTTGGATACATGATATAAGTAATGGCATTCTTTGTAAATAGTGTAGAAAACAAAGGTTTTTTTTTCTTCTAAAGTGTACTTAAAAATGTATATTTATAGTAATATAGATAATTAATGCAAACCACATATCTTTAAAATGGTAATTAGCAAATGGGCGAATATAGTATGGAAAGATAAGTTTTAAGAGACAAATTAGGATAAAAATCGTTTTGTTAATATTTTTTTATTAAAATTTTAAAATCTTAAGAATTAAAGCCAATGACATTTCATTGTAAATATGTTCAAAGGCCAAGGGTTTTTCTCCAAATGTACTTTGAAAAAATATACGAATGAAGGAAAGATAATTATATTTCGAATCTTATGTCGGTCTCCATAGCAGGTCTTGCATCCACCAGACCTTGAAGAGCGATCCTTCTTTCAAAACCTTGGAGTAAGCTTCAACTCCTGTTACAATCTAGAAAAACCAAAAGAAAAACAAGGAAAACAGACAAAACATACAATTTAGATTCACAAAGAATTGCTTATTCGAAAACAAATAAAAAACAATCAAAAGAAATTGGTTATCATCTTCTTCAACTTGCAGAATAAGGCTATTCCATGAAGTTGCAGGAAAAAGGTTCTAAGGTGATCCTGCATTAACATTTATAGTAGTTAGTTAAGAGAAATTTAACAGTCATTAGACAAAGCCAAAAATAGCATATTTGTACCTCTAGTAGGCCTTCGCATCTTTGAAGCATCAGAACTTCAAGGATCAACCTCATCCTTCACTACATCGCTGCACAACAACAGAAGAATTAGAACATTTTTCACAACTGTTTAATATATGAAGAAAGTATCTCACACTATATTTTTTTTATGATTGTCTTAAAAGTTGAAGTAATTGTTTATATTTAAAAAGTCATTTTCAATAGATAATAAAAAAATTCAAATCATGAGATTTCTTCTTTGGATGCACGATACAAAAATAAAATAAAAGATGAACATGAATACCTCAAAATGCTAAGAAAATCTATCAAAACATATGAAAACTTCGAGGAATTTTTGGGCGAGTTGGGCGAGTTAGCACATTTTCTCAAGCGAGCCAAGGTACAAATTAATTTTTCTTGGTTTGTTTTCTCTGACTATTTTTCTAATTGTTTTGCTATTGTTTGGAGAGTCTTACAGATGAAATAGCGGAGTTAGGAATAATTAGTTTGGTCTCCGTAACTAGATGAGTAGGAGGGAGAATAGTTTGGAACATGCTTTTCTATGCTATGCAATTATGAGCAATTAAACTTGTTTGACTATCTATTTTGGAATTACCATATGCTCTTAAATTTGTATCAATGTATTTAAAAATTTCCTTCTATATGGTTAAAATTCATATTTACATGCAAAAAATAAAAATAAAACATTTATTTTATTATTTGATATATAAGATATAATATATCGATGACAAAAGAGGCGATGTAAAACGCCTCATCATCCACTTATTTATTTAAAAGATTTATACTATTACATAACCCAAATAAAACAGGTGCGGTTATGTAGTAGTGACTAGTGAATCTTTACGTAAAAATCAATAATTAAGAAAATATTATAGCAAAACATTTGGTGCCAATAGTTGTACTGTTAGAGAAAAAAATTAGATGAAAAATAGATTCATCTCAAATTTAACCATTTAGATTATAAGTGTAAGACTTATTATTCATCTCTTTCAACGTTAATGAAATGAACAAAGAAGAGAAAAATAAGAAAAAATTTCATCCGCTTAAACATCTATTTGTCTCTAATTTTTCCAACAATTTGTTATAGTTATGGGCTAAGGCCCAGAATCGGCCCACTATTATACCTATCCGTCTCAATCTCACGCATCGTCGTCTTCCTCAATTTTTTTTTGTTTCTCGAGAAAAACAGAAGAACCCTTTCCCAATCCCAGGAAAATCAAAACTTCAATAAGAGAGTTTCCACCATGATCAGCATTCTCGCTCAGGTTTTTCTCTTCATCTTCATTCTCCAGATTCGTTTTCTTCTAAGAATTGATTTGTTAAATCGTTGATTAACGATTCTTCTACAGGAACGTCTTCTTGGTTTCACTCTTGGTACCGCTTTGACTGGGTTCGTCGTTTTTGAGCAGCGAAAACTCATCCATGAATCTGTTTCCGATCCTAAATCTCAATTTGTTGATCAATCTCAGGTTACAAATCCCTAAATAAGTAAATATCATTCAATTTCCCCAAAATTCTGTGAAATTTCTGGATTGATGAGAATCTATTTCCTACGTTTTAGCTATTCGATTTTGAAATGCATAAGACTGAATGTTCTTGAGATTTTGATTCACTACATTGATATAGAGCAATAAGCATCAGGTTTTGCCTTTGATATTAGACTCATTGGATTTTTAGGGTTCTTGAGATAATTGGTGTAGTAGCTTTGAGTTGAAGTATGGGATTCTTTGTTTCCAGGTGAGAGATCGCATTTTCGGGAAGAAATATCGTATGGAATTTGCGTCTCTGTGGAACAAAGCTGTGGATCAGACTTTTGAACCTGCAATTGAGTATCTTAGTTCTCGTAAATGGTAGAGATGGATAAGTTCTTTGCTGAATATGTGAGACTCGTGAATTCGATTGTTTTTCGTGTTCTTGATACTACGAGTTTGAGATGTAGACACTCAGTTGTATGAAGACGTTATCTGAATACAGCTCTATTCTGGTTTTGTCTATTTTCTTGAGAAGAGAATTGTTGTGGTTTACTGAAAATGTGAACAAAAGCTTATTATTGTTTGGCTTAATGATTGAGATGCTGTGACGTAACGTACCACTTGTTATGTTATGCTAGATTTTATTTGTTATTTGGCAGGTGGTCAATATTTGATTATACTGTAAATAGTTGAATACTCTTCTATATGCTCTTTCATGGCATCAGCTAAAACACCAGGCTGAATGGAATTGGAATGATTCGCATCAGCATGGCAAACACAAGTTATCCTAACGGCACCACCAGCTTCTATTCCGCTTCTAGAACCACTTGACGTTGATGCTAGCTCGCTTTGATGTGCTTGTTCACAAGTTCCGTGAACCTTTGCTGCCACACAAGGAGAGGCTGCAGCGAGATTCGGCGCAAGGGTCTAGCGACTAGCGTAGCATCCGTCTTTTCTGGTTGTGTGTGAAAAGAAGTCAAATGCGTGGAAATTTTAGGTAATTCTACTTTCTTCTCTGAAAACTTGTTGTTTTCATGGTTTCATGTGGATAGTAATGCAAGAATTGTAGAGGTTATGCTTATTGTTCAAGTTTGTCTTGGTTAATTAACTGGAATGGTAGTTAATGTCTGTCTTTTCCAGCCTAGTTCTTGTTTTATTTCTCTTTCTTTCCTGAAACTACACAGGTTTGTTCTTCTGGTTTTGATGAAGCCAAAAGTGGCTACTGAATTTGAAGAATTGGCATAAGCATTTACTGAATGTCACTTCCTCTGACTACATTTAGTTTGTCAGGTGATCACTTCTCCTCACTTTTTTTCTTTCTACGTTACCAAGTCCTCTAACCTGAAATGGTAAAGACTCTTTAAGCAATGGTGTGAAAAAAACGGTAGAATTGGTTCACGTTTTTTTGGAACAAACACAAACAAGCTTAACCAAATAGAATCCGAACCAAAGTAAAACCAAACCAAAGCAAAATAACTTTGGTTAAGAGTTCAGCCAGAGGTTTATTAAAACCGAACCAAACTGAATCTAAACTAAAACCAAAATGACTCATGGTTGGAAGGAATTGGTGTCCCAAACAAACATTAATTAATAGAGTGGTAGCTGAGCACACAACACAGTACTAAGTAGAGACGAGACGAGACGAGTCTAATAGTATTAAGAATTGGGTTGGGGCATCCTATCGTCGGAGTCAGGGAGGGTAACAGGAGGTGCGTGTCGGTCTTCTGGGAGGTGTATGGCATCGGCTGAATGGCGCGGAACAAGCTCGAGATTCTCGCAGTTACAGATCTCGACCATAAAGCCGTCAGGGTCATTGAAGAAGAGCTGGTCGATGGCTGCATCTTTCTCATCACCCACCGTCCTCTTGATGTACTTAACCTTCACCTCCTTGATCCTCTTTTCCAAAGCTTCCATATCTTCACACTGGAAAGAGATGTGGTTATCCATTGGGTCCAAATGGTTCGTGTCGGAAGGTAACTTGTCTTGGTCCTTGGCTTGCACCAAATGGATCCCAACACCGTAGTTAAAAAGCCACGCGCCGTTGAAGTCAAACGACGCTGGACGCTCTATCTCCACGAATCCTAATACCTTTGTGTAAAACTCCAGAGACTTTTTGACGTCTTTGCAAAGCCTTGACACATGGTTCAACGCCATTAACGGTGCTTTCGAGTTCGATTCATCATCGCCTTTCTTCTTCTTCTCCTCCATCAGATTCCGACGAGACAAAGCTTACTTCGTCTAGAAGAAACAAAGAGTTAACCTTAAAAAGCGTGAGCGGTGGGGACTAAATGAAGGACACGTGACGGACGGCTGAATAGGGAGCTTGCATGTGTGAGCACACATCGTTCACGTGTCATTCTTCACACACCTCCGCATCATTTTCTATTGGGCCCGTATTACCTTGTTGAAAAAGTAAAAATTTATATGTAGAATTTGGGATCCATTATTTGTTGAAGTTAATTAAGACTAGTATAGTGCTTAAAAGCATTTAATTGGAAAAACTATTGACGAGTTTTTTCAGTAGTAGCAAGTATAACTTAAATTGTTAAAGTATTAATTAAGAAATTCAAATAAAATGAGAAATTCAAAAAAGAAACTTCATATAGTAACACATGAGTCCATCATATGCATATTCAAGTTTTCACCACAGCACACGACTTAACTCACAATTACTTTATTACTACACTTACTCACAATTACTTTATTACTACAAAGATTCTACAACTTTAATTAGTGAGCGAGTAAACCTGACCGTAACCAAATTCTACATATAATGTTTTACTAGTCTCAACTTTTGATTCAATATATGTATTTTCGAAAATAATAGATATTCCCTTTCAATAAATCTTAAATATCAGTTAATGACGATATATATAGTCTACTAATCTCTAAATTGTATGTTCTCGCCTTATGCAAAATGACTAAAGGATTTCTCCGTAGATATTGTCTTTACCCTAATTGTTAGAGATAGAATGCAATGTAGGGAATCAATCCGATATAGTCATACAAGTCGACTCACAAGCGATAACCATATATAGTCATTACTAAGAAAAAGTCTAGTATTGATATTTAGTCATTTTGAAATACCTTTTGTTGGTTTTAATAGTAAAAAAATAGAAAAAACTAAATATATAAATAGCTCTTCTACGGTCATTAGTCAACTCAACAACTTTTGCACAAGAGTAATAGAGAAATCAACTCATCACCTTCTTCCCTTATTGTATCAATCTCAATCTCCTACGATCGCCACGACCCATTAGAACAACATTATCATCATCTTCTCTATCATTAATTATCAAGGTGACCTAATAAGAACTGATTATGTTCATCTAGCTCAAATTTCACTTCTGCCATCCTGTCCAAAACAAAGTTATATTTTCTTATTTGTTTGTAGATAACATGAACTTTACCATAGACGATGCATCACCACATCTGTCAATCTGGGGCAGCCAGAATATACTAGAGACAGATCCTCTGTAGTGATAAGCTACCACATTCTCAAAACAAAGGTAATTTATTAGCTGACGTAATGAAAATTTTTGTACTGCTTCGGAAATAGCTAATGACTCATCTAATTACTATATGTATTTGCGCATGATGGTAAGATTTGCAACTTTTCTTTCACTTAATAATGACGATGTATGTTAGTTTAATTCGGAAGGCGTTCGCTAAATTTTGTTAGTGGGTTAAGAGAGCGGTAGTTTTGAGATTTTAAAACTTTGATTTTATTATACTAATTATGATAAGAAAAACATATAGAATATTGTGAATAAAAACACTTTTGGAGAATAATTGGTGATTATAAATCTCTTTGTTTTACTTATTTGTTCAAAAAAAACTTTTTCTATTTATAATGTATTTTTTCAGTTAAGTTTTTTTTTCTTCCATTGAATATTATGATTTAATATTTTCACTGAGCAAAATCGGTTCAACATTAGGCAGTCTCATAAAAATTTTGGAAAAAGAAAAAATACATAAATTTTAAGAAACTAATCTATTATCTCATAGCTATGGTACCAACACATGAAATTGTTATAACTACAATCTCACAAAAACTTCCAAGTTTTACGCAGCTGACGAAACGGCATTGCCTGAAAGATTGTTCTACTTGAGGATGAAAGTAGTATACAAGTTTAAGCTAATGTTGTAGTTCAACAAGAAATTTCATCTCAATGACAGCATGACAAAGGTGCAGGTGAAAATAGAAAAATCCAAAAAAATGATTCAAGTTTATCATCATCTTCGAATACCATTTTTAAAGCTTGAACTCTCAAGAATATCAAAACCTGACGCATGTCATCACGAAGTTCATATCGAGGCAGCATTTCTCCAATAATAGCTTGATCCAACCAATGAATCATCTGTTGAAGATGATCACGAAGCTGCACTGGAAGCAAAAAGAGCGTAGGAAACACTTCCAGTATCTGTCAACGTGAAAAATAAAAATAATAGTTAGAGCAAAACAATAACAACGGAGATTCAGGTTAGAACTGTAGGATCTGGCTCGAGTTCAAAAACCATTTATTGAAAAGAAAATAATAGTTAGAGCAAACAAAAACCATTTATTCAGGTTGTCATCTCTTATTCATAAAGAATATACGTATCACATATTGTATATACACGTCTATATATCACCTAAATTTTATAATATACATACATAGCCTTATATTTCTACGTACTACATTAGTACATTACCAATTTGCATAATTTACGTATACACAACAAGATAGATGTTTAAGCAATAATTTTGAATTAAAAAATGTTATCCGGGCAAATAGATATCAAAAGTATGAAAATGCATTGAAATTTTCACGAAGTGTTACCTATCAAAAATTTCAAAATATATATTCGAAAATTCTGAATATCAAAAAATTGTTTTTATTTTGTTCAAATATCATATTTTACATATCTTTTAAATATTAGATATTTTATATAGGTTTTAGTTAACAACTACTTATGAGAAAAAGAATGAGCACAACTGTCTTGTTCCATTTTGTTTATCAACTTTTTTACTATTTACAAGAATTGTTTTCCCAATTTTAGACATGTGCATTCTACACTTTTTCTCTTTATTTCTCATGAAAGAAAGAATGATGGAACAAAAATGTTTCTTTCTAAAATTATAAAAGAATAATGAGAGACAAATTTAAAATTTGTTTTTTATTATTAAATAATTCTATAATATCTTTTATGATTATATTTATATTTCTATACATAATTACTTTTTGCATATTTATTATATATTTCTATAAAGAAAATTTTTTAAAATTTTCAATTTAAATGAATTTTCTAACTTTATTTTAAATTAATTACTTAACTAAAAATAAAATATAATTTCAAGTGAAATTTATATGAGTTTTTTTAATAAAGTATACAAATTTATACTATATATTATATTCACTAAATGGTTTTCTGAATTAAATTTTACTAACTAAATTCGCTAAATGATTTTTTAATTAATATTTATGTTAACTATAATTTTAAAATATTTATCTAATTTTTTATTACTATCTTATTATATAAAGTATGATTTTCGAAGTTAGTAACTTATAGGATTGTGCCACGTGACAACTTTATCGATCTTAGATTTTGGCACCTGTAAAAATAAAGTTCTTTTTAATAATTTTAAAACTATAAAAATAAAATTGTAAGAAATTATAATGTAATTTTTTTTTAAATGTGAAAAAATTATTATAAGGAAACTAAACAATTTTAAAAAACTGTAAATAAGATTATTATAAGAAAACTATATGTATCTTATTAAATAAAAATAGAAATTTAAAAATCATTTACTAATTCTTATTTGAAGCTTTCAATTCTAGAGAATGGTCTCTTATAGGCTATAGCCCCAAATCAAGTTTTTGGGACAAAAATAACACTCAAAAGTTTATTGGACAAAAATAACACCTTTTTTATTTTTAATTAATAAATAATCATGAATAAATACCAAAAAAAATCACAAATTCATCACTAATATTTTCCCACCAAAAAATGCCGTCAAAATTTTGATATGATATACATATTATTTTGATATAACTTTTTTAGCATTTATTCATTAATATGAAGTATGTAGAATCAAAATCCAGTTTATTATAGTTAAATACATAGTTAAATTGTATTGCAAATGGAATGCGTAAGATTTGAATTTTGTTTTAAATAATTAAAAAAAAACTAAATTAAATATATAAAAAGTGTGCTACTAACTATTTTGAATTCAAATATCATCGATAAGATCGAGTGTGTAGAATTAAAATGCAGTTTATTATTATGTAATAAATAGTTCAAGTACATATCAAAATAGAATGTGTAAGGTTGAAATTGGTTTGAAACAAAATTACTAAATTAAATACTATAAAAATATAGATTACTATTTAAAATTCAAATAGTATTGATACAAAATTATATATATTTCTTAGATCCACCTATTTAGGCGGGCTTTATCTAGTTTACTATAATTGTTTGTTCAAATCTCATTTACATATGTTATTGCTACTAGAATTTAAACCGCGGTACACCGCGGGGCTATATTTTTTTAAAAAATAATGTTATTTTTTAAAAGAATAACTGAAAATATATCATATTAGTTTATATTTTAAAATATAGATATCTATCTATGTATTATTTAGTGTATGATTACTATTGTTTAGGTTTCAATTTTTGAAGTATAGATACGAAAACATACATTTTTTTAAGTAACGATATATGGTCAATTTAAAAATTTTGAATATTTTACTCTACGGTATACCGTGGATCGATATTTTTATAGCTAAATTTTTAAAATTTTAAGTTGTATTTGTTTTATTAATATTTTATGTTTTTTTTTGTGTTTAAGGTTCTATAATTGTATTTTGATTTTTAATTTTAAGATTTCATCCGTGATATATCATTCTTTATTAATATCGACCCAAACTCATCATCCCATATAAACCCGTCTATATTATCCCGTTAGCTAAGTTATTAGAGTTATAAAATCCAAGAAAATAAATTATTATTGTTATAAAATCCAATAATTTTAGGATCTCACTTGTGGTATACAGTTCTTTGAATGATTTTAAATTTATACTACTAATATATATTTTAAATTTATCATATAAATTATATGATTTTTCTATGTGAATATTTTGATTATAATAAATTAGTAGTTTTATTGTTATGCAAAATATTAATATAAATAGTTGCTATAAATCGGTTTTATGCATATTTTGTGGAGAAAAATTCACGGAATTCTTTTTTGAAAATTATGGAAAGATTGTGTAGAGATTTTTAGAAATAAATTAGGCAAGATATCGTTTGGTTAATATCTTTTATTTAAATTTTCTAAAACTAAATAATAAATGCCAATGGCATAGACTCGTAAATAAGGTGAAACTTCAGGATTTATTTGCTAAAGATACTCCAAAAATGTATATATAGATTTGTTTGGTTTGTTTAGTATTTAAGATTATATAATTATATCTTTATTTTTAATTCTAGGTTTCACCCGTGGTATACCCCGTTTTGTATTCAGAATTATAAACTAAATAATAAATGCCAATGGCATGGACTCGTAAATAAGGTGGAACTTCAGGATTTATTTGCTAAAGATACTCCAAAAATGTATATATAGATTTGTTTGGTTTGTTTAGTATTTAAGATTATATAATTATATTTTTATTTTTAATTCTAGGTTTCACCAGTGGTATGCCCCGTTTTGTATTCAGAATTATTTTGGTCATTTTTATAGTATGACTCTAAACCATTGTCCAATTTTTTAAGCAATGTGGGACATTGTACACATATTTTTTCTTCATCGATTGAGTAATATATGTTGGTTTTTAAAAAATTTAATCACATTATATGCGAAAAAAATTATTATTTTATTAATTATATGTATTTTATATAAATTTAAAATAAATTACTATAAGATCATATAAAAGTGAAAGAAGAATCATACATTAATGTTTAAATTAGGTAGAAATGTTTTAGGAAAATTTAGAAACAAAATCAATTTGTTACCATATTTGGAAGCCATAGTTTCTAAAATATTTTTTCTAAAATATTTTGTAATCTTAATTAATAGATAAACATTTATGATAATGGCATTCTTTGTAAATACTTAGCAACTCTAGGATTTGTTTGCTAAGTTTACTCCAAAAATGTATATATAGATTACTCAATTTTATTCATTTTCTTTTTCATTTCTATTGTTTTTCTTTTTATGGTTACCAATAGATCTCTCTCACATACGAGTTTTAGATTTGATATGGTAATGCAGTAAACATGGTTTTTGGCTATGATCATATGGACTTAAAACGAATTTAACAGAAAAAGGGCCTTTTCAATTTAAAGGTTATAACTTATAATAATAAAAGTTTATCTTGATTTCAAAGGATACAAAATATTGAAAATGGTAACTAGAAAGTCTAAAGACATACATATATACCTTTTGTTTTCAAGAAACTGTCAACCAAACTCTTATTCTCGAGATTTCTAACCAAACTTTCTTTCTATAGATTCAATCTACTACATAGACTCTAAAACTATAGACTTTAACTAAATTGGATCTCCTAAAGTTTTATATTGTTTGGGACTATAAGGCTAAAGCCTCAAACTTAACCCTTCAAACACAGCCTTGGCGGTAAAGACTCTAATACTCTGCTTCAAGAAAAAGTGAAGAAAAAGCACACATTCCAACTCAAAGTCAAGCTCAATGCTCTATAATGGTTCACATCAGCACCGCAAACGCAAGTCCAAAGATGATCCCAACCACACGACTAGCTTCTATTCCGCTTCTAGTACCAGTTGACATTGATGCTATATCGCTTTCTTGTGCTTTTGCCGAAGCTCCTTGGACCTTTGCAGCCACAGGGAGAGGCGAGCAGCCGGATTCTACGCAAGGGTTTAAAGTAGGATCCGGGTTTTCTGGTTTTGCATGAAAGAAGTCAAATGCAGAAGGTGAAAATGCCACTGGGGTCTCATAAGCCAATCCGTGAGGAGCTCGGTCTTGCGCTAAGGCGAAGTTCGTAAAGATTAGAGAAGAGAAGAAGAAGATGAGGCATGTTTTCGAAGTCATTTCTCTCACTCAGCTTGTGTTTGGTTTCTTGAAATTGTAGAAAGGCTATAAGTTGAGTAAGTGTAGTGTATTTGTTGAGACTATGAAGAAAGGTTGTATTTATAAGGTGATGTGAAATAAAGTGGTTGTTGTTGCTTGGGATTGATAATAATCGAGTGGGTGAAAAAGATAAGACATTTACAGATGGGAACAATATGATTTCTCATGATTTCTTTACCTTTTCCCAACATATTTTACTTTTTCTCTGTTTCCATGGTCCTGGAATCTTTTGGTTCACTGAAAACCCAAATAGTCTTCAGATTTTGCTAAACCAATCTTGGTTTTTGACCCTAAAATCTAGGGGTGGACAAAAAATACCAAACTGAATCGAACCAAATTCATCAATTCGATATTGTAATGTATTTGAGATAGATATGAGTTTTTGTCCCATAAGATAATTTGTGCCTATCACTACCTTTAGTTGTTAGTATCCAGGGTTTTTTTAATTAAGGCATAATTAGGAAGTAGTAGAATCAGAAGTAGGAACCATCATTAAACTTTAGCATCCTATTATTAAATTCAAGTTCTTCTTCCCTTGAAGGATCAGCAACAATATATGTTTTCTTGAATATTCGTATAAACAAAGTTATGTGAGTGAGTGTAATAATAACACACCTGCCTTGGAACAAACACAACATCGATCTCTTATCTATAATGGCAAGAGGGGTCAAGCATGCATCTCTTACCTTCACGCCTTCTACAAGATGCCCGAGATTGAATTAATCTTGTATCTTACGTTTTTTTTTTCTTTATTTCATTTGGTATGTTAATGTTATGTTATAAGAATATTGGTTTTAGTACTGCGATTTTATGAAATAATCACCTAAAGAAGGTATCAAATTCAAGAATATTGGTCTTATATAGTACTGCGTTTTTATGAAATAATCACCTAAAGAAGGTATCAAATTCTTCTTTGTTCCCTCCTGTCAACTTCATTAATCAAACTAAAAATCTGGAAACCAAATCAGCAAAGAGTTTAGAAAAATTCTAGTAAATAATGTTAAAAAAAAAAAAAAAAACTAAGAGAACGTTTATAATAGTAAAAAAAAATCGAAAACGCTAATTTAATCGTTGTTGAACGAACAAAATAACAAGCTTTTGAATTCAAACGATGTAGAACTAGAAAGAATTAAAAATATTTATCCCAAACACCTTCTATATCGACGACATTTGGCAAATATACATTACCAGAAGAAGTAGAATTTTTCATTTAGTAATTTACTAATTTGTAACAAAAATACAATTCGGTTCCCTTTTCATTAGCCTTTCAATTTCATATATATTTTTTTGCTCCTAAAAAAACGTTAACAATTATTTGTTTCTTATAAAAGTTGTTTTTAAATTCATTAATTACAATAGTTTTTATACTATTGATAACCTCTTGTAATCTTGATTAATTGTTTCATGTGTGAAAAGAGAGATTTGACGGTTGGTAAGGATTTTAAATGGTTTCACATGTATTATAACGTGACTCTTTCTTTAGCTTTTACTTCACAGGATTTGCTCTTCCCTCTGTTAAAAGTCATCTGAGATGGAATTTTGAACCGAATCTGATAAAAAGAATGAAACAATACCGTGAATTTGGGTTGGTTTAATCCAGAAATGTTCTGATCAGGCTATAGAGGTGTTTCTTGGTCCAACTTAAAAATATAATGTGAATCTTGTGTAACATTGGCTCGTAATTAAGTCTAATTATTGATTTTGTCGTCGACTCAAAGTCTAGATAACGGATTGGTAAAGAGCAACTGATGCATCCATTGTTTCCAAGTTTCTTTTTCCCTTTACGAGCAGCAAATAAAGCATACTTAGCCACACTAATATTTAACACAGAGACATACTTGCAAATTTGTGAAAACCTCAAGCTACCAAAAGAGAATTGTGTAGTATCATCCATGAACGCCATTATATTATCAACAAACCATAAAAATTGAATTTAATTGCATGACAAAAATGGTAGTACTCGATTTTCCCTTATGTTGCATCCTTCGTAAAAACTTTAATCAATATATTGTTGACTATCACATATAAGTATGAACCGTATCCCTCAAGAACTAGAGAATAAACCCTCCAATTATCCATTAATTGAAACGATGCTTACTTATAAAAATTGTTTTGGACTGAAACGGAATTTGGATCCCACGTGAGAAATGAGAAACTTTAAAATCCGATCTTATATGTCTTTTAACGGAGGGGAGAGGAAATCATGTGAAGTATGAACAGTGAAAGGTAAGGAATCAGTCACATATAATACATATGATATATGTGAATATGTGATGCCCATGGTATTTTTCCATGTATAGATAAATACAAAATTTCATTCGAAACCTCAATACTTTACATGATCTTTTCATGAAATGTAGTTAAGCGGAAAAGATTGTATCGATATTTACTGCTTGGAGATGTACATGACATATGATAGTACCCATATTTTCTAAGTTTGAAATTAATTAGCTTAAATCACATTTGGAAGCTTTATTTATCAAGCTATTTTTTTCTCTTAGGATTGTTTCTTCTTGCAATTTGGTTAATGTTTATCTCGATTGTGCAGTGCATACTGAATTTAGCCATGCTCGAGGTCTAAATTTGTAGCTAGGTCATTCTGATCAAGTTAATTCCATCTAATTTGTTTTCAAACTTTAATTGATCTTCTTAAATCATAGTTATTATTGATATTCGGTTTAATTAGTTTTTTTTTTTTGTGATCGATGTTTGGTGACTAAAATAAAATGTATTTATCAATGCATAGATTGTAAAGAGAGAAAAAATGACCGAGTCTAAAGCTATTTACATATAAAATAAAGAAATTTTCACGTTTGACATGAAAAAAAGATTTGATCTCACCTTTTGGCAAAGTGAGATTCATTTCTCATGTTTTGGCAATTATTCCGTTTTATGACGAAAATGCCCTTGACGAAAAACCAAACGGCACAGTTACGTTACGGTTTAGTTTCTATTAGCGGTTTAGTTACTTTTTGTTTTGAAAAAAAAAAAAAAAAAAAATTCAAGAAAACGAAGAAGAACATTCATCATCTTCGTTCGACATCTCCGAGAGATTCGAGAGAGAAGTAGAAATCAGTTCGGAATTCATTCACCCATCTTCGTTTTCGACATCTCCGTTCGAATTGTCTGCTACTTGATTTGAGGCATTGCATTGAACTCAAAAAACCGGCGAAGAGAAAGTTCCAGTTTTTCCGGCGAAGGCGACCTGAGAAACATCCGGCGAGATACCAACCTTCGAGATGGCTGGGAATAAACCAAACGACGTAGTCTCTAGGAAGAAGCATACGCAGGAAGGCCCCGAGAAGGACAAGGTGGAACTCAGAGTATCCCCGAGGAGGAAACTCCCTCCGAGAAATCCGCCGGAGGAATTGGGTAAGTTCCGATATTATTCCGTTTGTAGTTTCTTTGGGTGTATCGGAATCTTAAAGCTTGTTTGATTAAAGGGATAGAAGTTGCCGGATTTTGCTATATCTGTAGTTTGAAAATTTGAGAAGTTGAATTGGAAATCTCTGTTTCCGCCAAAATTCAGATGTTGAGTATATAATGATGATAATTACTGTGTACGTACACGAATTCATACATCCGTACTTAATTGTATATCACTTGTAATTGCAGGCAGTACAACCGTGGCTCCGACTGAAGATCTTATAGTTGAAGAGTTACCACCTAGACTCTTTTCCCTAGACCGGTACCCTGTCAAGACAAAGATGAACGCGTACTCCAAACCGGAGTACCTTTCTGACATAGCACAAGTTCTTAAGGGAAAAGGGGAGATGAAGTTTCTTCTCGAGTCTCCATTTGGGGACCTTTTTAGGATACCTGCTAACAAGTCTTCCTTCTCAGGTAAACTTGTTCTTGGACTAATATGTCGTCAGTTAGTGACGAGTAAAGTGAATGAGATGTGGATGGTCTTCGGCGGTCATCCAATAAAATTCGGATTAAGAGAATTTAGTCTGGTAACTGGTCTAGAATGTGGGACATATCCCAACAAGAAAGACGTGACGGATGTGCTAAAGGTTAAAGCTGGTAGTCAAAGTGTCTGGAAAACTCTGTTTGAGGAGAAGTTTGGGGAGAAGCCGAATCCAACAGTGCATGATTTGGTGGTCTGGCTGAAGGAGGAGGAAACCATGGATGGGTGGAAGCAGCTGGCCTTATCTCTTATAATCTTGGTAGATGGTGTGATAGGGTGCCATAATAACCCCATAAGGCCTTCTGAGTTCACTGTTGAGATGACGAAGGACGTGCAATTCTTCTGCAAATACCCTTGGGGAAGGGTGTCTTTTACCCGTACTTTGGAGAGGATAGCAAAATTCCAAACCCCTTCAGATGCTCAAAAACTGATAAGGTGTGTAAAGGATGGGTCTTATGCACTACATGGATTCCCATTAGCACTCCAGCTGTTTGCGTTCGAAACAATCCCATCCCTTGCTAAGCTAGTACCTGATGATGAAGCTAACAGGACATTTACTCAGAGGTCTATCCATCATCTTGCCTCATTGCGGGCAATCAGGACATCCAGCATCTTGGAGTGTGAGGCTGCTGAAGAGGTATGTACAATTGTTTATGTACGTACATTATTTAAAAAGTAAGTGTACATTCTCTAAGTGGTCAACAAACTTATTGGTGTAGGTTGAGGTAACCTATCTTGTGAAACCAGAGGACAATATTTGTCCTTCATCCCTGTCATGGGATGATGAAGTTGAGGATCCAAGAGTTGCTTACATTGAGCGACTGTTGTTAGCTGGTCATGAGTGGAAGGAGGAAGAATGGGTTGGAGGTAATGCTGCATTTCCAAAGTGTGGATGTCGGATTCACACACTCAAGTATTTTATTAAGTTGGAAAGATTATTCTTGAGGGACAAAAATGAATATGTAAAAACTTCTAAATTGCTACGAAAATTGCTATATATTATTTCTTTGTTTCTTAGAGGAAGGTCCTTTACATGGCCATTGGCCTCCATACTTATACATCGAAAAATGACATTTAAAATGGCTAATCAAGTACAATTATTCTCTCTTAAATGTGTCCGTTTTGATTCCTTGACTTTAATGCTCAACGTTTGAATTTGAGTTGACTCTGATCTTTATGGGCCTCGCCTTTCGGCCCAAATGTCCTTGGACCGACTTAACCATGACCTCGTCTCCGGACTCGTGTCGAGGTGCAGTCACTTCGAATTCTCCTTTTGGTGGTTACCACTTCGATCGTTCTTTTGACTTCGTGGGTCTGATGGGCTTTATCCTTTATGGGCCGCTACCCTGACTACGTGGCAATCTTTGGTTGGTCCTGGACCTCTGGTGCAGGATCCGACACCAACAATTAGCCCCCCAAGTTCTTCGAAGTGCAATTCCAATTTGGAGGACTTTAAATGCTTAAATGACCAAAGATTGCGCCCGAGAATCTTTCTGATTTCCCGCCGAAAATCTCATCACTCCTTTAATTTCGGCACTAGCCATTTTTAACTGAGTGACATCTGTCACCATTATGACCGTATATTGATTAATTACTATTAAAACGGGAAAAAACCTTCCCACTTCCCACACAACTTCCGAGGCGGTTTCATCATTAGCTTGAGGTAACTTCTTTTCACCATTACTCTCTTCTTTTACTTTTGTGCTTAATCAAAACCTCTCTCTACCTTTCTTCACAAAACCTCTCTTCGCCGGATCTTGAATTTTTCATTTTTCTCCGATGACTTCCGATTCCGAGAGACCTGAATCTCCTTCTTACGATGAGATGCGCTCTAGTAATGATGAATGCACTCGTCCTAACGATATTGTCGGTCCTCATTACAAATCCACCTGCACTCTTCAGTCCCTTGAGCGACTAAAAGGGCTCTGTCAAATTCCTCCTGGAATCATAGCGGAGGCGCAAATAGCCGACCCTACAGAATCCCCGGAGAACCACCGTGTCGGCTACTTTTGTGTTTACGAAATTTACTTCAAGGGCTGCGGATTGACCTTCCCCCTTCCCGAAGCCCTAGTTCGATTCTTGGCGGCTCTCGAGATTGCCTTACCTCAATTAACCCCCAATCTCCTCCGAACCATCCTCGGGATTATAACCGTTGCGGCGGAGGCTGGCTACGTCATTGGAGTCCTCGAGCTGAATGAACTCCTAAGCGTAAGGAGTTCGTCAAAGAAAACTGGGTACTTCTCGGCGTATCCAAATGCCAATAGAAACGTCATCTCACACCTCCCGAACAAGGATGAGAACTGGCACCATCCTTGGTTTCTGATTAAGAAAACTCCTGCTTCGATTGGGAATCTTTCCGATGTACTCCCATCAAAGTGGTCTGCGAAACCTGGTAGAGACTAGGTCGTATATTCCTTTATTGTTCATTATTATTTTTTACTGACCAAACTCGTTGTTTCATTTCGCAGCTCCCATCGCTTCAACTCTCCCGACTGAAGAATTTATCAAGTTCTTCAAAACAATCCTTGAAGGGGAAACCCTTTGGAATTCTTTCACCCTCGATCGGTTTATTGAAGCCAACCGAAAACTCAGGATGAGTCCTCCCAATCTACTTCACCGTCTTCCGCCTCCTCCCTCAACTCAAAGCATGTCAGCTCGGGCCCTTACTGCCCAACGTAAGAAACTCTCCAAGCCGATAGCAGAGGCTTGTGATGAAAACAAGGCGTTCCTTGCGGCCGCCATTGACAAAAAAGATTACAGCAGGACCCTGCTGGTAGATGATAACATCTCCGAGGGAGCCAGATCCGTTGCTGCTTATAGGCTAACGCCTCGTCGCGAACGTCATGACGAGCGTTCTCCTCGGAGAGAGCGGTCTCCTCGTCGTGATTCTCCTCGTCCTCCCCGAGACGATTTCAGCAACGAACCACTTAAGAATTTGGTTCGTAAGAAGAGGGACAAGTCGTCCCGTGATGACTCGTCTCTGCGAAGGGAGAAATCAAGGGCCCGGACTGACCGTTCACCTCGATCATCCCCTCCTACTGAACCAATGGGTCCTCCCCGACCTATTGACATGTCTTCTTCTTCCCAGCCCGTCAGCGAAAAGACTGCTCGGAGTGCATCCCCTAAAAAGGGAGATTTTGAATCTCGAGGTGCTTCCTCGAGGTCAAAGCCTGCTCTTGTCCCTCAAGTCAAATCGCTTTCAGGTTTGGTGACTTACACATACTTAAACGTTTTTTTCTCTACTAAAATTTCAATTTTTACAACTCTTCCTTCTTCGCAGCTATGGAGAAAGAAGGCAGCGTCTTCCGATGCTTCAAGACCCGATCGGGTTCGATCTTGCCAGACTTTAACAAGTGGCGCCCTGCGATCCGTGAACGCTATTTGCTTCACGCGCATCATTCATCTCGGGTTAGTTCCGTTTTGTTTTTTTTTTTACTGCCATTCTTCAAACTGACTCGCCACCCCGGGTTTATAATGCCAGGCTCACAGCGAACTTAACGATATGATCGAACATTACGAAGGGTTGGTCATTGGACGGGAGAAGGAGACTGACATGTGGAAGAAGAAATTCTCAGCTCTTGAGGCTGAACTCAGTTCTTCTGTCGGCTCCAAGCACGATCTGGAGGACAAGGTCGACAATTTAACGTCCGAGCTTGCGCAGATAAAGGGGGAGCTGCAAGACCAGTATGACCGGAATTACAAACTCCAGGATGAACTTTCTGGTGTTCAGGGTAGACTTCATGAATCTGAATCAACCGCCGATACCCTGAACAACCAATTTATCGAGCTTGACGCGAAGTACAAGGCGCTGGCCAAGTTGCGTGATTCCGAGTTAGCAAGGTCGGCATCGAAGGCCAGAAAGGAGGTTAAGGGACGCGGGATGGAGTTGATCCAGGGGGCCATCCGCTTCATGCAAACCGAGAAGGCTAGGTCAGACTTGGAGTCAGACATCAAGGAGCATGAGAGCAACCTGATTCTGTTGGATCAAATCCATGAAGCAGATTTCTCCGAGGAGCAAGAAAGGACCGAACTGTCAACTAATCTTTCTGAAAAACGGAGTCGCTTGGCAGCTCTTCCCACTTCGACCTTCAACCCGCTTGACTTCGAGGAATTCTTTACTGAATCACCTCCTATAAGTGAATCGGGTTTAGACTGGGCAGGTAACGCTTGGCTCCTAGGCTCAAGTGAGACGGAAGACGTTGTCCCACCCATAGCTCCTATGGTACCGGAGGTCACTCCGGAGGATGGTTGCACCGCGGAGGGTGGTCAGGGAGCTTCATCTGATCAAGCGCCAATTAAAGAAGCGAGTGAAACTTTGGCAGCCGAGCCGGAGTCCGAAATGGAGGTCGATCCGTAGTGGCTGTGTCCACTTTAAACTGGGGATTGTCCCACGTAGTTTAAACTTAATTTCGAACTTGTTTTTGGCCTAAGGAGGCTTTATCATTTCTTTTGAACAAGATATTTGCCTGAGGAGGCTTTTAAACCTTTCTAGGTTACGACCCAAGGGGGTTTGGTTAAAATTATATGCGGGTTTGCAAAGTCCGCTTTTAACCTTTTGTGGCCTTGTGGTTATGCTTTCGAGATTTTTAGGCTGATCAGACCTTTCTCTTTAGAATGCGAGAGCTGAGCTCGGCTTAAAGCGAGTTCCCCACTTCGGGTTTAGTCAACTCGATAAATTTATTGGGCTTGGGCCTTAGAAACTTTTGTAGTTAATGCGACGGTTGCTCTTTCCCTTCTTATAAGTAAGGAAAACGGCTCGTCTTTTAATGCAATAACTGCCTTTTCTCGATTTTCCAAAAATGGTTTAAACCACTCGGACACTCTACCATTAATGGATTTATGGTTCCAAGACAAACCCTAAATCATTATAAATAAAGGCTTACCTACCTCCAAGCTTTATTTAACTACGTTTTTTTTTTTAGAGTCTTACTTGAGTAATTTTGCGAGAGTGGAAAGGCGACGGCTTTGAACCGGCCGGCGTTCTCTTCCCTCACGCCGTCTTTCACTTTCCTTCAAAGGAGAAGAAAGAGGCTTGCGATTTTATTGACAAGGTAAATATTTAAAGTTTTCTGATTCAAACACTTTTTGTTTCATCTTATTCACTCATCTTTATGCTAGGTCGCCGACAAGCACCGTCGCTTGTGTGAAGAGAGGCAGCGGCTGGGCCTCAAAAGGCAAACACTCGAGGCTCGCATTGCTCGGGTGGAGAGGAAGATACGGGCCTTGGAAAGTGATCCCTTTCAATGGGAGTGGCGGAACTTCGACTCCGTCGCTGAGATCCCAAAGATGCTTCGGATGTATCTCCGCGCTAAAGGAGTCCCAGGTCCCGTGAACGCCCCCGTCTGCGCCGTTCCATCTGACAGCGAAGAAGAAGACGAAGAGGAGGCCAGCACCTGTCGGAAACGCGTTCGGGATCATCCCGAAGTGGATGCCAAGAACAAGGCGTCCACTTCGAAGACTATACCGGCAATGAAGGAGCCTGTTCCTGAGCCTCTTCCATAAATGTTCTCTAACTTCTTCACTTACTTTAAACTCGTAATGGGCTTCAGCCCCTTTTTTATTTATGGAAACATTTGCAACTTTCCTTTCTTTTCAAATATTCTTGGAGATGCGTCTTTTAATGCAGGATCTATTCGAGGGCATAAATCTCTCCGCGAATCACTCCATTCTTAGGATAGAATCCGTAGCTTGCTAGGGATGTGACGTTCCTATAAATTATAGTCTCAATTTCCCTTTACTCCTCACCATTTTTTTATTTCAGTAGGTATGGAGTTCAATCTTCGCTGTTCAGAATCTATGCCCGACTTCTCCAGAATCGGAATGATAAACGAAAATGTTCCAAATGAGCCAAGCAGGCAGCCTCCTCCACTTCGCGGCTTTTTGAGATCTCAGATCCGATCCCCATGTGCTTTGATTAGGGATCTCCCAATCAGAGACCGAGGAACAGCGACGGCGTTCATAGAGGCACTCGAGCTTCAACATCGGAAGCTTATGTTGGAAAAGAGGAGACTCCAGAAGAGGATTAACCGGATGCAACGCAGGCTTACTACGGTGTCAAGAGATCTTCACATCCTTGAATCTCACCCCGGAGAGTGGATTGAGCTTGGAATCTCTGACTTTGCTCGAATTCCGGACTGCATGATGCCAATCCTCGATCTTGCTGGTCAAGGAGTTAAAGTGTTCTGTTCGTCAACAAGACTTTCATAGTCCGAAGTGTACGATGAGGGACATTCCGTCTTTTGAATAAACGTTCTATTCCCAATTTCTTGTATGTTCGTTTAGCCGAACCTTCTATTTGCTTCACTTGTTCGCACAGTCGAACCTTTTTCCTTTAATAAAGAAATAAAACAAATTTTTATTAATAGCTGAACTCGTTTCCGAGCTGCCTACGTACCCATTTCGGGATCAAGCCACATTGTAGTTCATGTACATAAACAATGCATGTAGCTTTAAACATAAAACTTCTTTAGGTTGATCAAATTCCAAGGTCGCTTGACCGGATTGCCTTCTAAGTCTTTCAACCTATAAACACCGTTCCGAACCACTTCGGTAATAATGTAAGGTCCTTCCCAATTAATACCGAGTTTACCGGCACCTTCTTCTTTTTTGTTGTCAAAGACGCGCCTTAATATATAATCTCCCAAGAAGAAAGGCCTACTTTTAACCTTAGAATTGTAATACCGGGCTGCTGCCTGCTGGTAATTCTGGATCCGAATTAGAGCTTGATCATGCCTTTCATTTATGGTATCTAGTGAATCATTAAGCATTGCTGAATTTTCTTCCTCATTTAACGGTGCTTCTGTTCGGCGAAGTCCGGGCACATTGAGTTCAGCTGGTACTACCGCCTCCATGCCGTAAACCAAAGAGAATGGAGTTTCTCCTGTAGGTCGCCTAGGGGTTGTACGATAGGCCCACAGGACGGGTTGGAGTTCTTCATACCATCCTCCCTTTAGATGACTTAAGCGTTTCTTGAGGTTGCTTAATATTGTCTTGTTCGCGGCTTCAGCTTGACCGTTTCCTTGCGGATATCGTGGAGTAGAATAACTAACTTTGATTCCCCAGTCCGCACAAAAGGCATCAAACTCATGTGAAATGAATTGCGGTCCATTATAAGTAACTATTTCGTATGGAACTCCATGTCGACATATAATGTTTTTCCAAATAAAGGTCTTCACCGCCGAATCCTTGATACCAACATACGCCTCAGCTTCGATCCACTTTGAAAAGTAGTCCGTAAGGACTAAAAGGTACTGTACACCTCGAGTTGATTTGTGCAATGGTCCAATGATGTCCATTGACCACCTCATAAACGGGTATGGGGCAGAAATGGAAGAGAATAATTCCGACGGTTGATGGATCAATGGTGCATGGAGTTGGCAGCGCTTGCATCTTTGGGCGAACTTAACACAATCTGAGATCATAGTGGGCCAATAATACCCCATTCTTTTAACTTTAAAAGCCATAGCTCTTCCTGATGCATGACTCCCACATAATCCTTCATGCACTTCGCTCATGACGATTTCGACTTCGGGCCCAAAAATGCATAATAGGTAAGGGTCACTGACACCTCGTTTATATAACGCATCCTTTGACAAACAAAATTTCGCGCTAACGATTTTCATTTTCCTGGCCTGCCATTTATTCTTTGGGAGCTCACCTGTCATGATGTAGTGCTTTATTGGCTCCCTCCAGTCAGCCCCCCAGTCTTTAGCCGGAATTTGGTCAACCTTGTGAAATACTCGTGGCTCTGGCTCGGGATGCTCGTTTGGTTCAAGAATATCCTCCTCGATTAATGGCTCGGTTTCTAACATCGTTTCTGTAATTACTTCTTCAGCTAAGACAACGGGTTCCTTGTTAGATGTATTCGATCCCTTTGACTTCTTTCGTTTGTTGGGTGGTGGTTCGATATCTGGTTCGCCACGGTCGCGTACCGCTGCTCGAGATCTTGTAACGACGAGGGTTTCTTTGCTGTCTTGAATGCTTCGCTCCGAAATGCATTCCACTGGAATAACTCTTTTTAACTCAGGATCTGATGTTGAAACCAATGCGGCAAGTGCGTCCGCAGTTGTATTCTCTCCCCGAGGTATGCGGATTAATTCGAATTTCGAGAAATTTTTAGATAAATCCTTCACCACTTCGAGGTACGCTTCCATTCTTGAATCTTTGGCTTCATAGTCTCCATTAAATTGGTTAACTACTAATTGCGAATCGCAATAAGCCAATATTTCCTTAGCTCCAACTCCTTGTGCTAATCGAAGTCCGGCAATCAGGGCTTCGTATTCTGCCTCGTTGTTGGAGGCACTGAATAACAACCAGAATGACTGCTCTAGAATTTCTGATGTCGGAGACTCCAACTTGATTCCCACTCCGGATCCTTGTTTTGTTGAAGACCCATCTACGTGTAATTTCCAAGTTTGGTTCTCCGGTTGTTCTATCGTTCCAGGTATTGGTAGTTCGGTCAGGAAATCTGCTAAGACCTGAGCCTTCATACTGATCCGGCTTTTGAACTCTATGTCGTACTCGCTTAATTCCACCGCCCATTTCGCCAATCGTCCGGACTGGCTTGGACTATGAAGTACTGTTCGGAGTGGCTGGTTGGTTAATACCTCAATCGGATGGGATTGAAAGTATGGGCGCAGCTTCCGAGCCGATATCACCACCGCGAGTGCGAGTTTTTCCATCATTGTATATCTGGTTTCCGGATCCGTCATTGACGTGCTCACGTAGTAAATTGGTTTCTGCTCCCCACGGTCTTCCCGAACCAAGACTCCACTAACCGCGAGGTTTGAAACCGACACGTATAAATAAAGTTTTTCATCCACTTCCGGTTTGGACAATATAGGCGGAGTGGTTAAGTATGCCTTAAGCTGCCCAAAAGCTTCTTCACACTTCTCATCCCAAAAGAATCCTTTGTTCCCTTTTAGAATTTGGTAGAAGGGCAACGACTTATCTGTTGATCTTGAGATAAAACGATTCAAAGCCGCAATCCGCCCAGTCAACCGTTGTACTTCTTTGAAGTTTCTTGGAGAGGGCATGTTTAGAAAGGCGTCAATTTGATTTGGATTGGCTTCAATCCCTCTTTCTGTCACGATATAACCGAGAAATTCTCTGGATGGGACTCCAAATGTGCACTTCGCCGGGTTCAGCTTCATTTGATATTTATTGAGAATATCAAAACATTCCTCTTAATGCTTAACGTGATCCTCTTTCCTTAACGACTTAACCAACATATCATCTATGTAGACTTCCATTGTTTTCCCGAGATGATTATGGAACATCTTGTTAACCAACCGTTGATAAGTTGCTCCTGCATTTTTCAAACCAAAAGGCATCACCTTATAACAATAGATACCTCTATATGTGATAAATGACGTCTTTTCTTGATCTTCGGGGTTCATCATTATTTGATTATAACCCAAGAAGGCGTCCATGAATGTTAACAACTCGTTCCCAGCGGTGGACTCTACAAGTCGATCTATATGTGGGAGCGGGAAACTATCTTTGGGGCATGCTTTATTTAGGTCTGTAAAATCGATGCAAACCCTATCTTTCCCATTCTTCTTTTTGACAACGACAGTGTTTGCTATCCATTCCGGGTATTGCACTTCTCTTATGGACCCTATCTTCAAAAGTTTATCTACTTCGTCATTTACTATTTTGGCTCGCTCCACTCCGAGCTTTCTTCTTTTCTGTTTCACCGGCTTGAAGTTCGGATCTACGTTTAGCTCGTGACAAATTATACTTGGATCTATACCAGGCATGTCTGCTGCTGACCATGCAAACGATGTTTTGTTTCTCTTTAAAAGTTCGACCAAAGCTTCCTTTATTTGGCCAGTCAGAGTTGCTCCAATTCGAATTTTCCGGTCCGGCTTGTCTTCTTCCAATACCACTTCGATTACTACATCATCTTTCTTCTGCCCGTTAGGAAATTTTGTTCTTAGTCCCTCTTTTGCGGGCTTCGTTAATTGCTATTGAATCTTCATACGGTGGCTAGCTAGGTAACACGTCCGTGAAGCTTCTTGATCTCCCCGAATTGTTTCCACCCCATTTGATGTTGGAAATTTGATACATTGATGGTATGTAGAGGGGACTGCTTTCATTCGATAAATCCATGGAGTCCCGAGGATGATGTTGTAAGCTGTGGGCTTATCGAAGACAACAAAGTCCACGATCTTCGATACCTTCTTGGCAAGGACCGGTAGCTTGATTGTTCAGAGAGACATAGCTGACTCGCTTGTGAACGCAACTAACGGAGATGGGGGTCCTACTATGTCTCCTCGGCTGATTCCCATTCTTTCTAGAGTACTTAAAAAGATCAAATCGACCGAACTGCCTGTATCTATAAGGATCCTTGATACTTCGAAGTTGGCAACGTCAAGGGTAATGACTAGAGCATCATCATGCGGTCTTTCGAGGTACCGCGTTTCTTCTTCATTACATGATATTGATGCACCTTGAAAATCGACTTCTTCGCTTAAGCTTGCTTTGAGTAGGATATTTCGTCTGTGTTTCTTGATGGAACTTATCGAATCTCCGCAAAATTTGGAACCTCCTAGAATCACATTGATCTTACCCTTCGAACTCCTTGGTTCTTCTTCGTTGGATAACCTTGGTCTTTTGGAATCTTGATCTTTGGAGTTTTCCTTTGCTTCGTGGTATTCCTTCACAAAATCTTTTATATCGAATTTGGAAAGATCTCCAGTGGCCCAAAGTTCTGCGAGGTGCCTTTTAAGAACGCTGCAATCCTTGGTTAAATGTCCGGTTACTTTATGAATATCGCAATATAGACTTTCATCACGGACCCAAGTGTTTGATCTTCCTTTCCCTTGGAATTGCTTTCCGACGGTACTGTTGAAGGGTTGCGACCCAAATTTCCTTGGTCCTTTGCTCTCCCTAGGCTCGAACTTCTTGGTAGGGACGGTGATTGCCGGCTTTTCTTGTTTATTCCTTTTAGCGAAACTTTCTTTTTCGTCCTCTACCTTCATCCAGTTGTTCGCGCGGAAGAGTGCATCCTGAATTGTGTCTGGTTTATGAAGTATTAAGTCTTCTTTAAACCTTGAATCATGTCGCAAGCCTTTTCGTAGGGCAGATAAAGCTGATTGCTGCGAGATTCTTGGGAGCTTTGACAGCACTCCTTTGAATTTGGTGATGAAAACTCGAAGCGACTCATTAGATCCTTGTGATAAGTTCCAAAGATCGGCATCCGAAACGCTTTTATCCATAAGGATGGAGTATTGCTTTAAAAATACGGCTGATAGTTCGTCGAAATTGCTGATCGAACCCGGCTCTAATTGGGTGAACCACATTAGAGCTTGGCCACATAGATTCTCCGAAAAAAGCTTGCAGTAGCCTGCGTCCTCATCAGCTTCATCCAATTCGACTCTTCCAGCAGCGATCAGAAAAGCTGCGAGATAGCTTTTTGGATCCTCCAATCCGCTGTAAAGGTCCAACTTGAGTTTCCGGGAATCTTTGATCCTCAAACTTGCAATTCGCGAGATGAAAGGTGTTCGCCTAGCTTTTTCAATGACTCGATTGATGTCTGGCTCCGAACTTGTAGCTTGATGAAATTTTGATTTCATTTCTTTTAATTCCTGGCTAACCTTCCTCATGGTCTCGAACTGGTCGAGGTTCTCCTGCTCGTACTGAGCTGCAAGTTGTTCTTCATCCCCGAGCTGTGTCTCTTCCTCCAACGTCTGAACTACATTATTAGTAGCACCGGGAGTTGTTTGTCCGCTGGTTTCATTTCGTGCAGCGGAACTTGGCGAGTTGAATATCCCTCTTCGGATTCCCACAAGGTTTCTTGCACTTAAAGAGCGAACACGAGTTTGTATAGTATTGACCTTTTGACTAAGAGATACCTGGGATGTTTGCAACGTATCGACGGCCTTTTCCACATCGGAGAACTTTTGTAATATGTCCGACATGGTTTGCTGCATAGCTTTGAGGGTTTCGGCCAATGATGTCTCAACGGTGTCTCCTCTGGACATTGTTGCTTATCTCGGAAATGTAGTAAAGAAAATCTGACCACTCAAGAATCCTATCTCCCCGGAAACGGCGCCAAAATGTGGATGTCGGATTCACACACTCAAGTATTTTATTAAGTTGGAAAGATTATTCTTGAGGGACAAAAATGAATATGTAAAAACTTCTAAATTGCTACAAAAATTGCTATATATTATTTCTTTGTTTCTTAGAGGAAGGTCCTTTACATGGCCATTGGCCTCCATACTTATACATCGAAAAATGACATTTAAAATGGCTAATTAAGTACAATTATTCTCTCTTAAATGTGTCCGTTTTGATTCCTTGACTTTAATGCTCAACGTTTGAATTTGAGTTGACTCTGATCTTTATGGGCCTCGCCTTTCGGCCCAAATGTCCTTGGACCGACTTAACTATGACCTCGTCTCCGGACTCGTGTCGAGGTGCAGTCACTTCGAATTCTCCTTTTGGTGGTTACCATTTCGATCGTTCTTTTGACTTCGTGGGTCTGATGGGCTTTATCCTTTATGGGCCGCTACCCTGACTACGTGGCAATCTTTGGTTGGTCCTGGACCTCTGGTGCGGGATCCGACACCAACACAAAGCAGGAGCGCCCACCACAACTTGGAGAGATACGTGAGTGTAAATGTTGTTTTTATACTTTCTGATTATTGTCCCTTGAAGACCAATCAATGATTAAACTGGTCTATCGTAGGTGTGAAGAAGAGGAAAAGAAATGTACCAGCCCCGAATGCACCTTCTTTGAAAAAACAAAAATCTGTTGTGGAAGAAGAAAATGAGGACACTGCTGAGGATTGTTCTGAAGATCCCCAGTTTGAGAAGTTTGTAGTTCAACTTAGGAGGTGTTTCAAGAGGCAGGAAGCACAAAATAAACAAATGCAAGAAGACTTGAAGAAATTTGTCCGTAAGGAGATTCGTGCTGCCTTAGATCCAAAGGTCAAAAAGACAGAACCAACCAAAACTTCCCATGCTTCACAGGGCCCAAATAAATCGGTGGTTAAGGCACCGATGAGTGTGACGAAGGCATCTAAAAAGATGTCTACAAAGAAAGTCTTCAAGTCTGGAACAAGAAAGTCTTCAAGGCTGAAGAATATAATGACGTTAGTTGCGGAGATTACTCAGCTTTCTGATGGTAACTCTTCCTCTGAGGAAGATGACCAGGTATGGCATGTACGTACATTTATATATAGTATTTTAAATGTACGTACATGAAGATTAATAACTGTAACTTGTCTGCTATGGTACAGGATGAAGCCAACAATGAAGGTGGTTTTTCTGTAAATGATGGAGGAGATTTTTCGAACAGAGACGAAGGTATGGTTGACACTGGAGTAGCTAACATTTCAGTTGGTGGACCTACACCTTCCCATCAGGTATGTCGTGTACAAATTTTTTTTCAATTATTTCCAGTTGTGTACGTACACATAGGCTTCAGAAGTGTATGGTATACTATGTTTCAGGATGAAGGAGCACGTGATGGTGGTGAGTCTGTCCTTGTTGGTACACAGTCAGGGACCGAGGAAAAAGGTAGTGCTGACACAGAGATGGAAGAAATTCCATCTCCTGTACCTTCAACCTCTGTACAGGTATGTCTTGTGCTAATAGTCACATACTGTTTTCTATAAGTGTACGCGTATCAATTATTTTCAGTTCTCCACGTACATATAGCTTAAGAAGTGTATGGTATACTATGTTTTAGGATAAAGAACCAATTGATGGTGGTGAGCCTGTCGTAGTTGGTACACAGCGAGGGACAGATGAAAAACCAACTGTTGACACAGAGATGGTAGAAAATCCATCAGGTTTACCTGCAACATCTGGACAGGTATATGGTCTGCTAATAGTCAAATGTAGTTTTCCATATGTGTACTCACATAAAGCTTAAGACGTGTATGGTATATTTGTTTCAGGGAGAAGAACATGGTGCCGGTCTTGAGAGTGAAGCAAATGTTGGGAAGCAACCAAAAATTTCTGAGGATAATGATAGAGATACATCTTATCAGGCTGAACACACCGAGGAACCCAGTGTAAGTGTACGTACATTTGTCTTTCTTATTTCCCGTGTACGTATAAGTAATGATTGTTTCAGACATCACAAAATAGAGCATATAGCTGATGAAGTTGATAACTACTGCCACAGGTTGATGCGGGAGATGTACCCAATGTAGTTGCAGAGAGTAAAGTGGATGACTCAGTACTTGAGGGCACCCTAGGGGATCCCCCTTCACCATTTGCAGTAGTTAAGAATGTAAGCTAACTATATTTTTAAATAAAATAGTGTAGGCTTGTTTAAATTTATAATCTTCTATTATGCAGGTGTTACAGGAGTTGGCAACGATAGCCTCCATGGATGTGGATGCAGCTAATGTAAAAGAAGTAAAAATCTCGTGTTTGGTTTAAAATTATACACAGTTATTAACATACGTACATAGGATTGTATGCGTACATTTAAATAATTCTGCACGTTAATTTGAAAAGGGAGTGTTGGAGCAGCAGGGGATTGTCGACGGGGTGGAAGAACAAGAGGATTCAAACCCAGGGTTAGATGAAGCAGACACGACAGTTGGTACACTAGAAAATATTGTGAGTATCTTCCCAGTAAATATTATCATTACATTTTGAAATTGTTTAATCATGTTGTTTACAATAATACTTCTTTACAGGATGAACCAAACAACGATGCTGCAGTCGAAGCAATAGCAGTTAAAATTCCTACGCCGGTTGTACCCAAAAAAGTGAAGAAGCAAATAATTGTTGAGATGGATGAAGCCCTTCCGGAAGGTTTTAAGGAAACAACAGTCCTCGTGGAGGATGTTCCTGGACGAGCTGAAGATTCAGAGGTGGTTATAGCGGCTGGAAATGTCCCTTACAACCCCTTGGAGAAGGTTGATGCTTCCAAATTAGAGCTCTTAACCAATGTCCTCCGCGGTCCGAATGTGTAAGTATCGTGCATTATCAAAATTATCTCTTAATTGATACATTGATTTTCTATAACAACCAGTCATACTATAATATTGGATATACAGGAAGCACACTCTTTTCGGGTATCGCAAAGTGGACAACGAGTTTTTCTCCATGCTTATAGCACAAGGACAGTGGGTGGATAATATGGTAAGTTGAAATAGTACATTTGTGTACATTTTTTTAAATATGCCTGAATTGTACGTACACTGACTGCCTATGCTATTATCATTCAGGTCTTGGAAATGCTCGCAATCTTGATGTGGCACAAGAACGGTCAACAAATGATAGCAAACCGATGCGTTGTTTTGGACTCCTTCCTGCTTTATGAGCTTACTAAGCGTGCTGTCAGCTTCAGGAATTGTATAAATAAGCTTGGGTTCAAATGGGGCGACCGGCTATACGACATGGCCAATGGAATACACATACACCGTGAACCTAGTCTTAGGTGGTTCAAGGATGTCAACGTGGTATATGCTCCGATGAACTGGAAAGGTGATCATTGGGTTGGGTTGGCAATCCACCTCAGAGCCCGGAATATAGTTGTCTATGACGCTCTCATAGAACACACGCGGGAGTCTGTTGCATGGTCAAAGATGCAGCCTGTCTGCGAGATGATGCCGTACCTAGTGAGAGCGATGTGCGCGGATGTATTGCCTGCGAAGTACTCAGTTGAACCTTTTGCCTATGAGAGAAATGTTATGGTCGCTCAAAACCCAAGTACAGGAGATTACGGGCCTTACGCAATGAAGTTCTTGGAGTTGCTGGCGTTTGGTAACCCAATGTCAGACTTGGTGAATATTCAAGAAGCAGATATGGCCACCTACCGTCAGGTGTACGCAACAGAAATCTACGAGCACGGCAAGCGCGAGTGTGGTAATCGGCGTTTATTGTAATCATCCCTGGATGTTGAATTATTTTTATTTCCTAGTACTTATTTCCTTATTTCAACAACCTAATTAGAACAACGTAATTAATTATGGAGATCCTCAAAATATTTATGTAATCGTTATAACTATCTTCTCTAAATAATCTGCACATCGTACACTTATTCAAAAACCAACATGTGTACGTACATCTTATATAACGTACGTCTTTTACACAAAGTCGATTTTTCTCATAATAAGATATCTATTTCTTTACTTACATTGATTTGACAACCCTCCCTCACTGCATCATCACTTACGTAAGATTGCATTAACTACAACCATAACTTAACCAACTAACTTCATTGTTCTTTATTTAAGAGTAGGAATTGCATTGTTTTGAAACACCAAATTCCAAGAAATGTCTACACCAAATCTACCTGAAGATTTGCTAGCCAAGATAGCCAAAAAAATGGCTGACAAATGTTGGTGGTACCTCGGACCTCTGTTAAGATCAGGGCGTGGTGGAAGAAACATTGTCTACAGGCCGGATGTCTTGAAAGATGCTAATATTTATAGCATGTGCAGTGATCCCGATGACTTCCATGCGGCAGGCCATGATCCGAATGACATCAACGCTGAAGGTCGATATAGACCCTTTTTCAAAAGGTGTCTAGAGGCTGGTAACCCGATTGCTATTTACCATGAAGGACTGCGTCTAGTTACCCATGAGTCTGACATTAAGGGCGCCATTGTACTTTTACAGCGGAATGTACCAAGGCACGCCGATGCAACCCTGGCCTGCGCTATTCTGTGCGTATGCGAAGGGAATGCTCACATGGGTGGTGTGTACCTACGCCTGTTCGCAAACAACCATTACGCTTTGGAATCAGAAGAAACACGTGACATGTGTGAGGAACTCCTAGAAGAAATAAAAAATTATGGAATTAGGTTAAACAACACATACGGCGCAACCTTTTCGTACCCTGAGGAATGTGGTATTCAAACGCCTCCTTGCGCGATGCTGTGTTACATCAGATCTGGACCCTTCAAGAATGTGTGCAACGTATGTTACTTCTGGTGGTGTGCGAGAAGAATTAGTCAAATTCTCTAGGGATTTCTTACGTAATATTATCTGAATTTCTAAGTTTTTATGTTATAATATGTGGCCTTTACAATTGTACATAGGCTTATCAGTAATGAATATCTTTTTATCTACATCCTTGCTTGTTTCTCATATACTACTCAATCTTATGAATGGTTACAAATAATTGTAATATTTTATATTAAATTGAGAAACAAGTTTCTTAATGTTAGATAATGGTGCCTTGTCTACACAGGCTTACGAATTATCAGTAAATACATACTGACCTGATTTAGCCATTGATAATGACCTCTATCTTTTCAAAAAAAAAAAAAAGAAACGCAAATTAATGTACATATATACGTACACATCCCTGTAATTAATGTACACTGTCTTTTGTCAGATAAAACGAAATTGCAAAAGAAAGAGATTTGGTTTTTAATGCGTTTCCCCCAGATTTAGCCATATACATGAACTCAATCTTTTCCCCTAATTCGGCGACAGGCATCAACTCAAACTTTTAGTCAGAGAACGTAATAAGGGTAGACATACGTACACGGGTATATGTTACTGTGTACACGTATTTTAGTTGGTTTGAAACTAGAAATATGAGAAGCGACTTTCGAGATGGTAGTAAATGATGATGCAATGCTGGTTGATTTGACCTGTAATAACCCATATCTACAAGTTTTGGAGTGGTTATTTAATGCATACTGTCAAGCTCTATTCATAGAATGACCTCTATCTTTTCGCATAAATCTCCTTACTTTACGTACACGGTTTGCAATTAATGTACACTTGCATTTGTCAGACAAGAGGAACTTTAAAATAATGACACTTTATTAATGCGTTCCCCCCCAAATGTAGCCATATACATGAACTCAATATTTAGGCCCTATATAAACGATATCACACACACTAATTTATTTGCTCACATTATTCTAAAACTTCCTTCTTTCATCAACTGCAAGATTATTTCTAAACCTCCTTTGTTAACAACATGGCTTTCCCCGCAACCCCTCCAACCGAGATGTACCTTGCAATACAATTGCCAAACCCGATTTCCGTCCTTATCAACTACCTGCCCGTATCCCAGACTCCCACCGAGACCCTCCGCCACTTGGTCGAAGCAAGTGACGTAAACGCAATAGTGATGGACGACTTCATCACATGGCCTCACTTCGTGCAGCCGGAGTCTCCCTTCAGGGCCTACTTCAGCCTCTTGCTGGAAAGGGGTGCGATCCCGGCTATATACCTCGAAGGTGTCCGCCAGGCAAGCAGCTTCCTAACGGTGGCCCACGGCATTACACTACTCAACTCCGTCGCTCCATCCAACCCTCTCGCCTGCTTCGCGACCGGCTTATTCCTAACTTGTACTGGCAACCATGTCGACTTTCTTCCAGTCAGCGATATGTTCTGGGCGATGACACCCACATTAGCGGCAGCTCACGCAGTGGGGGAGATGGTGATGTATCACATAAGCCAGCTTCACACCGAAGGTCCTCGGCTCTGGCAACGTTCATGGAGGTATGTGCACACACCGGCATGTGTTGGCCTTTGCACGTACAGTTCCGGCTGCAGAGGGTGTTTCTTTTACTGGTACGCGAGGGAGATGTGTGTCTTCTATTAGATATGACTTTGATAATGACGGATGAGGCATACAATTTTCCGGCTCATGTGTATGCTTCGGGCTCTACTTTTTAGTTTATTGCTTCCGCATCTAATATATAGTTTGTCTTTCTTGAATGTATGTCCTTCTTCGGGCACTTAATTATGAATGAATGAAATTTTTGTTGTTTGAGGACAACAATTATGATATATGTATGTTTTCGTGTACGAACACGGGTTTTGTACAATTTGCTGATTGAAGAACCAAAAAGCTAGTAAAACGTACACTGGCAAATTAATTGTAATTGTAGACACTGTACGTATAAAATGTACGTACAATTACACAATAGTTTATTATACAAATTCAAGTAATTAGAAAACGACAACAAGTTTATGTAGTTTTACAATACTTAATATAAATCTGGTCTTTAATAATAAGAAGACTGGGGAAAACAAATCCCCCTATCTAAAAAACGACCTGCTTGATCTCTTCCACTTCCGGTGTGTCCGGATCGGCAAAGACCTTTGACACAGGACCATGACTCACAATCTTAGGATTAGCTCTGTCGGTTAAACGCCAGAAGACGAGTGCGACAACAACATTGCGCTGACCTAGACTCCGAAAGAAGGTTTGGAATTCCAACGCCTGTTCATTGTGTGCTTCGCATTCCAAAACTTCGTTGCTACATTAGATTAAAAGAAGAATCAAGTCAGCGTTTAGATTAAAAAGTGTAAGTGAATCAAATGTGAAAAGAACATTTACTATCTATCTTTGATCTTGAAAGGAAGCTTGAGACCGTAGAAGTCTCCGGTCAAGTGGCCAACCTCCAACAACGCTCCAATGACATCTACATCAAAGGCCAAAAAATAGAAATAAACTTCTAATTTCAAAAATGTGTAAATAAAACGTAACTTAAAAAACATCTCACCGACTAAAACTTTCTTATCAACTGTTTTCTCCAAAATGTAGTCGAATTGAGTGAAATCGTAAGGCGTTAGTAACGACGGTCCGATCCATAAACCATATGCCGTAGTCATGAGATGTTGCTCTCACTGGGTCAGCGACGTTACGGACCAAGAAAGTGGTCACAATTTTCCATTCATTTTCTTTGATTCGGTCTATGTAAAAAGGAGCAAGGTGACGATCAATGGTGGCCTCGATACGGGAACGGGATCCCTACAGAATATGATATATAACAGATTTATATAGAATTGAAAACGTATGATAAAAAAACACAAACACGGCACAGGGAAACTACCGAATTATCTGCCAAGATAAGGCCGAGTTCGAAGATGTTGGGCGCAACAAACTTCTTAAACACTCTCACGACAAATACACAAATTATCCACCCAGTGATCTGAGGACACAATTCGGAGATGGTGTGATACCCGTTCATCACACGGTTAGCAAGAACAATCGAAAGACTTTGTGTTTGATTGATGTAACTGGCGAATATGAAAGGGTTTTTGTTTGAAGGAACGTGGATAAAATTGAGGAAGAGATGTGGCTTAAATAAGGAAATTCCGTAACGGACGCGGTGGGTAGTGCGAAAGTGTTCCAACGGTTGAGATACAAATGTGTGTAACCGTTTGTAACCGTTTATTGCATGAAGATTATACGTACACAGACACAACAAACACGTACACTAAAAAAAAACGTACACTCAGAAAACGTACATAGTTATACGATGGCAAACATTAAACGTACGTACACCGTCACAACACTTTGGTACACTGTCCACACATAAACGTACACTGTCTTCGCGGAGACATAAAACTTATGAGGAGAACTAAATAGGATTTTTGCAAGTCTTCTTGTTATGACCTGCTTGTCTACATCGTGTGCACTGATTCGGAATAAGTCTTTTCTGTCTCTTTTTCTGAAATGACAACAATAATAAGTTAATAATCTACGTATCTTATACTCAAAACATAATGTTTGAAAAATCTGTACACGTTTGAATGATAGCACTTACCCGGTTTACACCTCTAGATGGAATCCTTTTGGTTGTTGGTCTTCCTGGTGGTCATCTACAGTATGGAGGAATTAGTATCAAATCCGATATATGTTGTGGGATGACAACATCCTTCGGATCCGCGATAGGTAGAATCGGTTCTTGAAAAGAATCGGAAAACGTTTGAAGTCCATACCACCATCCTACAACAACCTTCGGATCTATTCCAAACTCGATTGCAGCTGCTAGACCGTGTTCACATGGGATTCTCAACTTTGTGTACCTAAGACACGTACACGTACACTCGTCCAGAACGACATGAAAATGCTCACCTGACTTGCTTGTAACTTGATAACTCCACGGTCCAGACATCTTAACCGCGAATTTCCCTGACGCAGGCAAATCTTGGAGAAAACGCTCATCAACCTCAGGCGTCACTAAAGACTTACACCTAGCCACTTTTTGCCTCCTTGCTGCGAACCATCGCATTAGGACCTCTCGAATGAACTCTATCATGTACACAATCGGATATGATTTGGCTCTTGTTAAGACATTATTCATAGACTCCGAATTGTTGCTAGACATGATATTGTAGCGTTCCCCTTTACAGTGAGCTCTTGTCCAATGCTCAAATCCAATTTCCTCTAAGTAATTTGCGCATGCAGCACTCTTAGCCCTTAACTGTTCGAAGTATTTTTCAAAATCTCTCACTCTGTAAGCTTTAGCAGCGCTGAAGAATAATCCAGATACACCATACTTACCATAATGGGTGGAGATATTTCGCTCAAGGTGTACTGCACATGCACCATGATGAGCTTTCGGATAAACCACACTGAGGCCTTTATATATTGAAGAATGTATGTCCGATACAATCATTAAATCTTCACTGTCTGCAACAATGTCAGCTAATTTATCAAAGAACCACACCCATGAAGCGTCAGTCTCACCATCCACAACACCAAACGCTATTGGAAATATTTGGAAGTTCCCGTCTTGGGCACATGCAATGAGGAGACATCCCTTGTAACGTCTTACTAGCTGCGTTCCATCTACGACAATTACCTTCCTCATATACTTCAGACCTTTTATAGAAGCCCCGAGAGATACAAAAACATACTTAAAGCGCTGCGTACCATCAGCTTCAGGTGTAGAGTGTAGGTGAGTTATCGTACCCGGATTAGCTAATTTAAGAAGATACAAATAGGTAGGCAAAAACCTGTAACTTTTTATATCATCCCCCCTTACATTTTCCACTGCAACCTCTTTAGCTCTCCAAGCGGTAGAATATGAAATCCGAACATTGAGATCATTTAGGAGCAACTGTGGTAAATCGACAGCTCTCGGACCCCCTTGCGTAGAACTGTATCTGTTCTTCACTACCTCTCCGAGAAGCTTATAACTAGCATGTTTATTATAATTCTTACGAGTGTCGATGTCACACGTATGGGTGGTATCATACGATGTGATTTTGAAACATTCTGAATTCTTGACAACTTGAGCTGTCAAATGCCATGGACAAGTATCATCAACGCAGACCATCTCCAATCTTGTAGGACATGACCTACGTTGCTTGTAGCAAAAGCATTGTTTGATTGCGAGATAAGACATTGTTTGTTGTATGACTTTTCTGTTCTTAAAAACACTCCCGACATACAAAGTCTCACCTGTCGTACTCAGTTCGACTTGTGTCTCATCATCTCGTAAATTGGCTAAATCATCGAATACCGGAGCAGCATCATTATCGAGAATCTCCAACTCGCCACCATGTAATGTAGAAAAGTCATTATACACTTCGTAAGCCTCAGCTGCGGTAACTAACCGATTATCATTCAGTGTCCCACTTGCGGAAGCTCCAATACCACGGTCGATAGTGACTTCGTATATACTATTAATATTGGTATCCGTGTTACCTTCGCAGCCTGTATCTTGTACACACTCTATAGTGTACGTACATTGGTACAAACCATGTTGACACGTACGTCTTGGAGTCACCGTTGGTGTACGGTCACCCGAATGAGAAATGTTATCTCCGCCAGGTGCAGTAACTAGCCGATTATTATTCAGTGTCCCACTTGGGGAATCTCCAATACCACGGTCGATAACATCATCCCCAGAGACATCGTCTATACCATTAATATTGGTATCGGTGTTACCTTCGTAGCCTGTATCTTGTACACATTCTGTTGTGTACGTACATTGGTACAAACCATGTTGACACGTACGTCTTGGAGTCACCGTTGGTGTACGGTCAACCGAGTTATCTCCCCCACGTACACGATGACTTGTGTACGTACACTCTGCCAATAGACGACTGAATTCCCCTGGATGTTGAACCGTTTGTTGAGTGAGAATGACGTCCTCCTCAACATTCCCTATTCCATATTCTTCAATAATTAAATCGTTCCACTTGTTGTAATCGTAATCTTCGCCACTGCCTTCACTACCGTCTATAGTAGGATCGAGGGTACTTCCCCCCATAGATCCATCATCACCCTGATAATCATCATACCCAGCACCATCTTCGTTGTCCTCCTCCTCTTCTTCATCCTCATCTGTTTTATCGTCTTCAACGTCGTCTTGCTCATCTACAGCCTCATTATTTCCATCTACATTTGAAGCCGCTACGATGGGATTTGGTGTCGTTACACTCCCACACACACGGTAACTCTCACCATCGGTCCTAGGGACAGTATTCCCGAGTGCCTTGACGGTTGTAATGAAAGAGACAAACAAGGTGACACTAGGATCCCCACCACGAATCAAAAAGAATGTATCCAGGCTCATTTGATTGTCAATGTATACAGGAGGGCGTTTACTTTCTATCATCACTGACATCTTTCCCGGCATCCAGTAACTAATTATTGGATTGCATTCGGTGCACTTCAAACTGAAAACCTCGCATAATGTACGTACAAATGCCGTGTACATCATGTTTTGCCTAACACGTACACAACGACCAAACCAGCCTTCCCATGGTTCAAATTTCCATTCTTCTTCTTTGCATTTCCACTCACCCACCATAGTAAATACGAGAATATCCATTACCAACCTGCATCATAAATTCAGCAGAACCCCATTAAATGCAAATGAAAGCATGATTATATCTACAAAAAACAAAAAGAATTCCCAACTACACACTTATAAACATAAATCTATCCTCATTTAGCAATTTCAACTAAAAAAAGTGGAAATAAAAATATTCTGGGTTTTTATATAAAAACAATGTTGATCTTAGCACACAATCAAGACCCTAGTGTGTTAAAACAAAAAACTTCTTAACCAATTTCATTACTTACACGTTCAATGCTTGTCTTGGCTCCAAACTTTGTAAATCAAGAAGATCAAACCGATACAGAATCACATTCGTTCAGAAAAATTTGTTTGTTTGATGGATCATGTTTGTCTCTTACAACTATTCACACATATAAACTAATATTAGAAAAAGGAATGATGACTTTTGCATTAATTGTGACATGAGTCATGTCTAAACTTTTTGGGCATTAAATACTGATGTCTCATTGTGTTTTAATGTTATTAATCCCAACTTGTCAGTGTACTCCCGCACAAATCAATTAAGAACGAAATATATTGCTTAACCGGAACAGTGTACGTAACTGAACCGCTTAACTGAACCGTACAGTGAACAGTACATCGGTCCGTTGGTAGGGGTAAAATAGTCAGATTTTGGCTAAATTGTCAAAACTTGAAAGCCCATTCTCACTTTGCCAAAACATGAAATTAAAACTTGGTCAACTGCCATAACATGCAATTTACCCTATAAAATAAGCAAATGGTCAGGAACTTGGGTCAAACTAGATCCTTTTAATTCGGAATTTAAGGTGGGTGGTAGCTTAAATTAGATATATTTAAATAGTAGCTCGAGACATCTAACCTATATATAACTACAGTTTGTTCTTATTTTTCAATTAAAAAAATATATTCATTCGGTTATATCATTTAGGATGAGTAAACACATTCAACTCTCGTTCACTATTCTGATTATATTCAGCATTCTTGTGCTAGGTTTGTTTTTGCATTTAGAAATTTTTTAATAAATTATATATATAATCGTTTTACAGAAATCTATTTAGTCATAATCTAGTTGACTAACAAAAGAGTTTTAGTTACCATCATTCTGTCAAAATATCAATTCACATATGCTTTAATTATGAATGTATGTGTCAAATCTGATTTTTGTTCGATATATAATTCCATAGTAGAAAGTAGGCTTGGCGTTCGGGTACCCATTCGGTTCTTATTCGGCTCCGGTTCGGTTCTGCTTCTTTCGGTTCTAGAGTTTAGGATCCATATATGAACCAAACAATTTCGGTTCGGTTCCGGTTCCGATTCTGGTTCTTTCAGTTCTGAAGTTTATGATCCATTCGGATATTTTCTTTTGGATATTTTTGGGTATTTTCGAGTGTTTTTTTGATATTTTAAGTATTTTTTGATATACTTTCCAAATATTTGTTGGTATTTCGGGTATTTTTGGTTATTCGATCTAAAAATAACTAATATTTTTAGATATAAACTCATATTTCGGGTATTTTCGGGTAGGGGTGGGCATTTCGGTTTAACTTCGGGTTCGGTTTGGGTTCGGTTCGGTTCGGTTTATTTGGGTTTCGTAAAACTCTAACCAAACTCAACCGAAGTTAGTTTGATTCGGTTTGGTTCGATTCGGTTTTACTTCGGTTCGGTTTGAATTCGGTTCAAAAAATCAATTAATGTAACAAAACAAAAAAATTCATTGTTTTTGAAGTTTGAACATTGAAATTGGTAAAGTCATTAAATATCAAGTTCAAGTTGTAAGTTTTTTAGAAGGAGAACCCTAAGTTTTTTAGGGTTAGAGTTTTAGAGATAATTAAATCTATTTTACATTTATTCAAATTATTATAAAAGTAAAAATGAACACATATTTAGTTATTTACAATATTGTTAATATAATTAAATAATTAATTAAATAAACACATTGGGTTATCGGTTCGGTTCGGTTTTAAACCGAACCGAACCGACCCATTTGGGTTGAGAATAAACCCAACCGAATGGTTTGAGTATAAGCTTGGGTTCGGTTTCGGTCGGTTTGAGTTCGGTTGGGTTGGGTCGGTTCGGTTCGGTTTGGTTTAAATGCCCACCCCTATTTTCGGGTACCCGAAATATTTCGGTTCCGGTTCCGGTTCTTTTGGTTCTAAAATTTAAAATCTATTTGAGTATTATAAAATTTGGTTCGGTTCCGGTTCGGTTCTTTTTGCTTCGGTTCCGGTTCGATTCCTTCGGTTTGGTTATTTTGCCCAGACCTAATAGAAAGTTTCTCTTCTTTTAGGCCAAATGCATACCATATCTAGACCTAGCCCACTGGTCCCTAATTAATTTATTTTGAAATTTCATGCTTTATAAAGTTCTGTGGTCTTGACAAAAAAAAATAAAAAATCATATTAGTGAGAATTATTATGACATGAATTATTTAACCATATTTACACAACATAAATTTTCTTTTTCTCGTCATCAATTCTGCTCTTTTTGTGATGCATAGTTCATTATTTTGAAATGCATTTCCATAAATTTTCAGGTATGTAACTTTCGATGTAAATGTTTCCGTATAGTTATAACTTTAATACTAAGAAATAAGAATCGGCCCTGGATAGAAAGCTAATGAAGCATATGCTTGCGGCCTTAAATTACGTAGTCAATTAATCGACTTCTATTTTGAGAAAAGTAACTTGTCCTAGTGATAAAAGCAGTGGAAAATAGTCTTAAAACACATGAGTTCGAATCCCATTTTTTGTTTTTTTGTTTTTTTTCTCTATGGATCATCTGGATGGAGATGAAGAATGATGTTCGTTTTTTACAATTTAACAAAGCATTTGGATGAATAAGTTGGATGGATCATCTGAATGAGTTTGTAATTTTAGGTAAATTTTTCAAACTCATCTAGATGAACATGATTGGAGCATTTGGATGGAGATGATTCAGTCAAAAATAACAAATGACAAATATACTCTCATTTACAATCATATATCAAATAATGTTTATTTCCATAGATTTCTCATTTATATTATAACAATAACATATTTGCACCAAAAAAAATCTCTAAAAATTGTGAAATCAAAGATTTCATTTTCCGTCAAAATCATAAATCGCGGAATTGTGTTTTTTCCCACCAAAAAGTGAAATTATGATTTTTGATAGAAAATTGTGGAATTCGTCAAAACCGCAAAATCATGTTTTTTCGCCAAAACCGCAAAATCATATTTTTCGCCAAATCATGTTTTTCCGCCAAAACCATAAAATCATATTTTCCCGCCAAAACCGCAAAATCATGTTTTTCCGCCAAAACCGCAAAATCATAGTTTTCCCGCCAAAACCGAAAAAATTGAAGAATAACGGAATTGAAAAATTTTCCCACCAAAATCGTAAAATCATATTTTCCCGCCAAAACTATAAAATCACGATTTTGGCGAGAAAATTACGGAATTCTGTTTTCCCGCCAAAACCGAAAAAACTGAAGAATTGTGTTTTCCACCAAAATCATGAAATCATGTTTTCCCGTCAAAACTAGAAAATCACAATTTTGGCGGGAAAATTACGGAATTCGGTTTTCCCGTCAAAACCGAAAAAACTGAAGAATTGTGTTTTCCACAAAAACCGTGAAATCATATTTTCCCGCCAAAACTATAAAATCACGATTTTGGCGAAAAAATTACAGAATTATGTTTTCCCGCCAAAACCGAAAAAAACTGAAGAATTTTGTTTTCCACCAAAATCATGAAATCATGTTTTCCCGTCAAAACTAGAAAATCACAATTTTGGCAGGAAAATTACGGAATTCGGTTTTCCCGCCAAAACCGAAAAAACTGAAGAATTGTGTTTTCCACAAAAACCGTGAAATCATATTTCCCGCCAAAACTATAAAATCACGATTTTGGCGGAAAATTTACAGAATTCTGTTTTCCCGCCAAAACCGAAAAAAACTGAAGAATTGTGTTTTCCACCAAAATCATGAAATCATGTTTTCCCGTCAAAACTATAAAATCACAATTTTGGCGGAAAAATTATGGAATTCTGTTTTTCCGCCAAAACCGAAAAAATTGAAGAATTGTGTTTTCCACAAAAACCTTGAAATCATATTTTCCCGCCAAAGTACAAAACTTAATTTTCCTATAAAATCATATTTTCTCGCTAAATCAAATTTTTCCGCCAAAACCGTAAAATCATATTTTACGGCAAATCATATTTTCCTGACAAAACCGTGAAATCATATTTTCCCGCCAAAACCGTAAAATTAATTTTTATATGTTAAAATCATATTTTGAAATTATTTATTTGTAAATATATTTTAGAGCAATAATTAAATTAATATAGCTAAGGTTAAAATTAAAATATAATTAGATTCAAAGTATGGGTATTTTAGTCCTTTTTTGTTAAAGTCATCTAGATGCAAATGAAGATTTATAAAAATTAAGCAAACAAACAAAAATTCATTTAGATGCTCCATCCAAATGAATATCCAAAAATTGAAACGAACAACATTCAGATGAAGCATTTGGATGGAACATTTAGATGGACCATCTGGATAGAAATGTTAGGTGATGAAACGAACATGCCCTATATTGAAAACTGTTTTCACTATCTTATAGATTTAACTTTCTGATCATCAATGAAATATCCTTAAACTAGGAATATACTAATTCACAATACAAATAAAACACGATTGACACAGTACGAGAATTCGCTGAATCTACACAACGTTTGTGATGATTGACAAAATACGATAATTCGCGGTCAATGATATGTGTTGTTGCGGAGGCGAACAAATGAGCTTATCAAATCGTTCCAAGTGTTTTGGGGGAAGAGCTTCGACAAACCTATTTCGTTACAGGTTTTCCAAAATGGTTGAAGAATATATTTGAGGTGAAGTGTTTGATTACCTCTGTGTAATCGACTTGTAGTATCTATTCCTTATAAATTTACGAGTGATTGTTGCTAAAGAAAACGTTAACGGGCTAATACTCAAACGAGCCGACCCTAAATGGGCTTAAAGCATTGGGCTATTAGGCCTACGCGTTTGCTTATTAATTGCTCTGACGTTTCTTTCGTAGAGACACGCACACTGTCCCGTTTTCCAGATCATTAATGTTGCTTTCACCGACGAACTATTTTGTCATATGTACCAAGTTATCGAAGGATGAGAAAGTTTTTTGTAATTCGCAAAACCTGAAAACGACGTCGCTCTCCACCAATTAGGTGGAAGCAATCACGTGCCATCACGCCACGAGTCGTACACGAAAGCTCTTCTCTCCACGTGGATCACGATGATGGTATCGCCACGTGTCTTTTTGGGACCAGATTTAGAATTATCTTGTTTTGTCTTTTTTGTGGCGTTAGGACGAAAGTTTGTCAGGTTTCGGATAAGTGAACCTGATGAACACACCTCCCCATCTCATCGTACAATACATTGTCCTATAACTCCTATCTCTTGGTTTTATTTATGAGAAATTACAGTTTCACCCTTTTACTTTAAAGATAATTGACGTGTGTTCGTAAAACTAAAATCAAGATTACGTGTCATTTTATTGTCAAGATAAGAGATTGTATTGAATCAATCCCTTCAAACAATTTGTTACTCAAACTTATTGAATCAATTATTATATTTTTTTAATTAGTTTTTTTTTTTGTTAAAGATTTTTTAATTAGTTTTAAAGCTATTACAATTCCAAATTTGTAAATGAAAAAGTTCACAGAAAAACCCAAACTCTAATTGAGTTGAATATGAAATGCTTTGAGATGATTTAAAGAATTGATTTAAGTATTATAAAAGGTTGTTATTGATTTGTCCCAAAAAAACATTGTTATTGTAGAATTTGTCCACTTAACTAGAAAGATCGTTTTAACGATTCTAAAACTGAATAATCTTTTTTTTTTTACAAACCTTAAATATTCATTTTGGAATATATCTATATCAATCCATGTTAATTTCTAAAAAAAATTGTTTTCAAGTTCCAACAATTTTTTTTTTCTTTTCAATAACTAGTTTTATAGTATCGACTATTGATTGGTAATGTGCCTTTAAAAACTTTAACTTTAAAACAAATGAAAGCTTCACATCTAATGATTTAGAAAACCAAAATTAACTATCCTAAAATTTAAAACAACCATTCAAATTTTACCTATCCCAAATTTCTTTTCACCCTACATTTGTGCTCTTTTTTTAAGCTCCAAATAGATGACTTTCAATATATTTTTTTAATTTACAACATTATTTAGAAAAATTATAGTCACAATCTAAAATTCTACAACATACTTTTTTAATAGTAGCTTAGTGTAAAAGTCCTAACCAATAATTCTTAATATAATTTTTTATAAATTTTTACACCGTCTAAAATTCAAAAATAGTTTTCGTAACTTTCAATGATGCAACTTTTAAGTAGTAAAATCATGAAAGTTAACGTCGAAAAGAGTCTACAAGAGTTAAGTATCATTTTACAAAAAGTTTAGAGAACTATGGAAAAAATCCTTGTGTTTTATGAAATAGTTTCCAAATAATTTTAGAAACTTTTTATATTTCAAAGAAGGTCATTTAAATTACGTTTTAGGAAGGTTTTGTGAATTATTGTGGAAATTTAGAAAATTATTTCGATTCTGCTTAGAATTATTTTGAAACTTTTGAGTGTACTATTCAGTTTTAAACGGAAATAACTGCAATATAAAATATTAGAGTTTAAATGATTCTGGCTTAGTAATATATTAAATTTCAACATCATTATGGGTTGAAATGAACTAATATATTTCCTCGCATATATTCCAATGAACTAATGTATTTCCTAGTTAACCTAATAGGAGAAAGACAGGTCACTTGACCCATATATATATATATATATATATTGAACCCAATTTAGCTATGCGATTCTGGTTTGTATCAAAAAATTATTTGACGCTCTCTCTTCAATCTTTTTCAAATCAATGGATATGTACATCCCAATTCTTTGACTATTCTTATGAAAATTTAATTAAAACATAGTGACATTGTTCTCCACGATGTAATACAACATAACCAAAAGAGATATGTGAAGTTGAGTTCCAGCGCAGACAAGTCATGTTATCATGGATCATCTCTCGTAATCTATAGGTACATGTTCTTTCGTTTATTATCGACAAAAACTATGTATTAACAATTTTTGTCGTATGAAATGATGAAAATATTAAGTGATTGTAGCCTATTAAGAGATGAAATAGAAAACATTGGCAAGATGTCATAGTATTGGTTTTGGTTTTTACAAAAAAATAACATATATAGTAGGAAAATTTTCCGTGGTTAAAATATAATACTTTGAAAGATATTTTATGTATTTTCAAGACATATGTTTTCAAAAATTTATTTTCGGCTTAATACCAAATTTGAGACTAGTAAGCTTCTAAAAAACATAATATTTTAACGAAACCTAGTTAGACCATATAAATCTTAAATTCCTTCAAGATTATTTTGAAATCTTCTTCTTAGTAGAAAACAAATAAATGAGTGTACTAGTTTAATTCCTATAAAAGCTATTTCTTGTAATCCTTATTATGATTGTTTAGATTGTAAATTTGTAATACATATTTATGGTAATTAATTAATACCATTGTTGACAAAAAATTCTAGTTTGTTAGTAATTCCATTCCCATATAAGAGTTACTCCTTTTGATTCAAAATATAAGAAGTTTAAGATAAATGTACACATATTTAAATCAACTTTTTTTTAAACATCATTTATATTTGGTTAACAAAATATTCATTGTTGGGTATAATTTTAACCATCGAAATTATAAGACATGAATTATATCGTAAATATGTTGATTTATGTAAATGGAGAACAAATCGATAATATTCTAGAAGATTCTATGAAAGAACGACACGTGCCGCGATCGGTGGGAATCATGACAATATGGGCCGTAGTCCACCAAAACCGGATCAATAAGGGCCGTAACCAGATTCTAGAAACGACTTTATTCTGTCAAGATATTGATTTTATCAAGAGAATATTTGAGATAATCTTGTGAAGCGAATATTCGAGATAATCTTAATGAAAGAATATCGGAGACGACTTTATCACGTGAAGGGCGGTTGCTCAAATCCAAATCCCACGAGGATTAGGATCGCCAAGACTTCTCTATAAAAGGGGAGCCCCATTCGACGAAAGACGGGACGAAATCGAGAGCAAAGACAAGAGACTACGAAAAACGGTGAGACACACGACTAAACTATAAAACACGACTAAGGTTTATAGATTGATTCGTTGTGTCTTGATTCTTGTATTTTGCAATCGATACTTTGATCAATAAAGAGATTATATTCGACTGTTTTCTTGTTTTCCGTAGACTCTCACGAATCGATTACTTTTGCCAAAACAATTGGCGCTAGAAAGAGGGGCAAGGGTAAAAACTACGTGAGATGACAGGACTTGAAGATACGACAAACACCGAAGCGAATCGTGACGTTGCGGCTCAGCTTGAAGCTTTGAACGCTAAACTACTTGAGACAACACAGAAGCTTGCACAGATCGAGGCAGATAACCACAAGCTGAGGGAGGAGAACGCTTCGCTGGTGACAGCGGGGAGAGTTTTGACAGAGGCTAGTTCCAGGTATCGTGGTGTGCACGTCAATCCAATGCAAGACCTTAACGCGACGCCTAGGTCAGAACACGTGACACCAGGAACGGTGAATGGACGACCACAGACTCTTCGTCACGGGCATGACGTAACAAATCATGACACGAGGGAAACCCGTGACGATCTTGGCAGAGAAGACAATTTAACCCTACCGGCAGCCAGGAACACGGCACACTTTGTAGGAGATGAGTCCGAACCGATCGTTAGGTCAGCAGAAACTGCTTATCTTGAAGCACTGTTCTCAAAACGCCTTGGAGAGGTAGAAGCAATGATTGGACGACTGCATGGGGTACCAGCACCAATGCGCAAGAGTACCCTACATTCGTTTGCTGATACGCCATTCTCTGACGACATCGCACTCACTGAGATGCCAAGGAAATTCACGT